>NW_027176251.1:13384696-13417196 GCF_023055335.1 Clinocottus analis | reverse complement strand
TCATAGCTGCTCTGACTGATTACCTCCGCTGGTTATTGGGTACAGTTAGGTTTAGGGTTAGATTAGGATTACGCCAGTAGCGGGTATGGCTACGGTTAGGGCGAGTCTCCAGGAAGTGAATGTCAATGTGATCTCCCCGACAGTGATGGAAACATGACTGTGTGTGTGTGTTTGTGCGTGTGTGTGTGTGTGTGTGTGTGTGTGTGTAACAGACAGGACAGTCGGGGTGGGTCGGGGGAGGGGATTAATTCACGGGCCAACCGGCTCCCTGTGCTGCTGTGACATGTTTATCACGGAGCAGAAACACATGCTGTCAATGATCACTCGTTGTTTGAGTATCAGTTATCTCAACATTACGGCCCATTAGTATTCTCTGGAAGTCAATTCAATTAGTGCTCTCCAGGGGCCCTCAGGGCCACAACACCACATCAGTCAGAGGAGAGCGGCTGTCGTGTGTGTGTGTGTGTGCGTGTGTGTGTGTGTGGGTGTGTGTGTGTGTGTGTGTGTGTGTGTGTGTGTGTGTGTGTGTGTGTGTGTGTGTGTGCGTGTTTGCCTGTTTTGACTTCTTCTTGTGGCTCATTTGGAATTTATTTATATTTTTATACATGCATATTCTGTATATTTAGAAAGCCTGTAGAGATCTTTAACATACGTTTATCAAAACTAGATTGTCAATAACATTCCAAAGGAAATTTTCTTCTGGATTACGGTCACAGTTTTATTTATTTTCTTTACTTGACAGGGACAGCGCACATGTGCTTCTTACCAGAGTTAGCTTTACACAGGTAGTCCCCAGGTTTCAGTGAATAACATCAAAATGAAATAATGTAGGTTAAACAGTAAAACTACTGCTCACTCTGCGTGTACATTCTGTACTCCAGACAAATACAACAATGTATTGTGTAGCTGCAGTGCAGTGGGTTTACTCTCTTCAACTGTGTGTGTAGTTATCAGTTGGTCCTGCTTTGTGTGTTTAGTTAAGTTTGTTAATTGCTTCTGAATAAATATGCAGGTACATAGCGAGTCCTTATGAGTGTGTAGTGAAAGAGAAATAAAGTGTGTGTGTTTGCTCGCTGCCCTGTGAGTATTTCACGTGTGCATGAATATGCGCAATATGATGTCAATTTGACATTTTTCAGAACAGCCCCAGCAGGTGCTGCAGCTGTACTACTCCACCGGTCATCGTCATGGTAACACCTGTTTTAGGTGGACCGAACGATGGCCTCGTCTTAATCCTGGTAACACAGCTGCCCGGATTACCGGCGCACCTTGACCTCGAGCGTTTGAATCCCTCGCTTCCCGGGACAAAGCTGTCGGCCGGCTCACCTGCCGCTCCGCTGATGGAGAGATAAAGTGAGGAGGAGACGTCAGGTTCACCGGAGTGTGATACCCATCAGTGCTTCATTTCATTAAAGCCAAAGCTGCCAGTGGCGGAGCAAAGCGCACAGTTGATAATTGGCTTTTTCTTTCGCCCCCTAAAAACAGTCAGTGCCATCCGTCTTTTGATGTGATGGGTATGATGTTCTGGATGGGGTTTCTCTTCTTGTTGGACTGCAATGCTGCATAGACACCCGTGAAAATGTTTAGATCAAGTTTTGGTTTAAGCACTCAACAGTTTCAGAGGATTCTCCAACAGCCTAACAGACTGATTTCAGCGAAAACACAATTCATTTTGCAACAATTTCAAATCAGCGGCCTCAAACTCACGTAGGATGGAACACTTTTTGCAAAAAAGTCATGAAGTTCCCGCCGATCTCGCTTTGGAAGAAGAAAATTGTTAAATGTTGATTCCTTGTTGAAGATCCACAAAGGAAACATAGCCATTAATAAACTGCAGGTGTGACGCTGTTCTGAGAGCTTTGCACCTGTGTGAAGTGCACATAATTCATTTTCTTCAACACATTAAACATAATACAGGCGTATCAAAGCAGACCAACATGAAATCAAAAAATTGCCTTGCAGTGGGAATGGGATTCAACGTGAACTGATGATATTTTCGCTGTGTTTATAAATCAAAACTGTCACGTCTTACGACTGTAAGTAAACATAAATCTGAAAAGCTGAACAAAAAAAGAGAGTCGGAGGGCAAGCGAGAGGCCAAGCTGCGGGTTGAGAGAGAGGACATGATTGGCTTAAGTCTGTGCAGAAAGATTGTTTCCTTTGGCCCTGTGCAGCGATTTCCTGTCCTGTGATCATTTCTTCCATACGATTAGGCCGATGTGCAGGGCATGCAGTCATATGACGGGCTTTGCGCCGCGCTGGCTGTGCAGACAAATGAAGCAGAGCAGCAACGAGAGTCAGCGGTTGAAACACAGGAGAGGATTAGCTGCAGCGGAGAGGAAGGCGCACACGGTTTAGCTACTGAGACTGGCTGTGCGTTAGCTAGCGCTGGCAACAGACGGCGACGCTGTTTGAGGTACAGTTTCCAGTATACCTCTCTGCTCTGTTGTTTCTCTTTAAACTTTTCCTTTCTTGACTGTTTTATCTCCTCACACACTCAAACACAACAATGTGTCCTCATCTTACAAAAAGTAACTCCTGATTTTGTGTGCTTTTTCCTACAAAACATGTCAATTTTCGCTCTCAACGTGCAAACCGTCTTTTCAAAATGAACGTCTGTTTTGGTCAAGTTTAGAAGAAGACAACGATGCTTAAGATCACGTGGATTCCAGGGAAAATATTTAGTCAAATATCCATGGACACACACAGTTGTAAGGAACCTTATTGGCATAAAGCTGTTACCCTAACTTGAATGTTAACCATCACAATACACCCAACCCTTCCCTTTACCTTAATCTGATCTTAAACCTAAAATAAAGTCTAAACCCTCAAACAGGTGTCTGAAAAAGTGAGAATCGGAGAAAATGTGTGTCCTTGTCGCTGGTCCTTCAATGATGAATGTACAAACACACATGCACCCACCCACACACACACACACCCACCGACCCACACACACACACACACACACACACACACACACACACACACACACACACACACACACACACGTAAATGCAGACCTAACAAGCCCTGAGTAGGGTCTCCGTAATATAATTAGCCACAAATCAGTGACCTCTTTTTCAGACCCTACACAATGCCAGAGGGGCCCTGCTCTCCCTCAGCGACCTACACACACACACGCGCACACACACACACACACACACACACACACACACACATTGTCAAAGTCCCTTGCCACCACCACTAACCTCCAGTCGCCCAGCTGGGACCTTCTTGTTAGCAATGTGACTGTCTGCCCAACATATGGAGAAAAGGAAACACGCGTGTTAGTGAAAGAGAGACGTGAGCAGCTCTCTGTTCAACTGCAGCCGGTTTTAAAGGTTTCTTTATCAGATTTTCTCATGGAGTAAACATTTGGAGGGAAACTTGACTCTTGGTCCTTGACCACTTTACGTCAAACACTTATTATTTTTGTCCTGATGATAACCGATCACCTACAGGATACAGCATTGGATTAATCCAAGAACTGTCAAATAAAATTAAAAAATTAAAAAAACTGGAACAGGAAAGAGTTAAAAAGTCTCACTTAGTTAGAAATAATCATTTCAACTACTAAACTACTAAGTATTTACCAGAGGTCATTCCTCCTGGGATCCTCATTGACTTTCCATTGGCCTTGTTCCCCCACCACAAAACATGCTGTTAAGACGTCATCTCACATTTCTTTGGGGCGTGAGGCTCGTGAATAAAGAACACAAGAACAAGAAAAGGAGTGAAAGATATTACAAATTACATGTTATAAACAGCAGCAGTGCAAAGTCAAGTGGGCAACAGTTGTGCAAATCTGGAACCCACTTTCAACCTGCTTTGACGGTATTGTGCTCGATTACAGACAGAATGAAGCAACTTTCCATCCACCTAAACGCTTTGTCTGTTTCTCTCTCCCTCTCTCTTTCTCTCTCTCTTCCTCTCTCTCTCATTACCACAGAGATTTTTGACTAATCCTCTTACTTCTTCAGACAAACCTGATCAAGTATTGGGAAAGCAATCTGGAAAGCCAATTGCTTTAATTAAGAGTCCCCGGTCATACGTGCAGCTAGTGTGTGTACGTACGTGTGTGTGTGTGTGTGTGTGTGTGTGTGTGTGTGTGTGTGTGTGTACGTATGCATGTGTGTAATTCTTACACACTCGACGAGGTTCTTCTGTCATTTGTCAACACCCTGACGGTTTAATCTTTCCTGCCTGTGCAAGTATTAAAAGATTATGAGCGTTCTGCATGGCTTCATGTATGCCGCATAAGGGGCTGTTTCTCGTGGGGCCCCTCACTTCATTCTCAGAGGGGGTGAAACGGAGGCCGACGACGGGCCGGGGGGGTTTAGTTTGCTCCAGTTGCTGAGACATTGAAAGAGAAATGTTCAAAAGATGTGTCCAACTCGCCACCATTTCATGAAATGTGTTTTTAAGTCATTAGGAGCATTTATTTGAAGAAGTTTATATGACGCATGAACTTTATAATTGAATGTTGTAAATGCCAATTCCTGAGAAGCAACATGCAGCGGGGTGTCTTCACAAGTGTGCATTTATACCTATTAACGTTTCCATTTGTGCACCGCTCATTCACACTCTATAATGATAATTCATGCCAATGTAATGCGAAAAAATCATGCTGCCTTATTAATACCAGGGGTCACTAATAGGTCCAGAAGCAGACGTCGTCTCATCTGGATCTGAACCGACAACCAGTCATTGAAAGTTATTACATTTTGGCGGAGCGCTGCTATTTTACCCAGCGCAGCTCTCTAGCCTCTTGTGCAGTGGTCCAGGAAGCACACCGAAACAATCGCATGCGTTGTAGTTCACATCACTCTCACAGCACTGTGCAGCTCCTTCAGTGGCTGCTTCACCCGCCGTGTGTGAAGGACAGATACCGCACATCCTTCCTTCCTGCCGCTGTCAGGCTGCACAACCAACACAGCTCCCAGTAGACCACACACACCAAAAACTGACAGGTCCTCATCCATGTATTCATACATATGCAATATAAATCCAATATATTCACATTTTTCTTCTTCTTTTTATGTATTATACCTTTACTGTGTATTATACTTGTTTTGATCTTATTGTTCTACCGATGCCTTTTGTTTGTTCGTTTGCACTGTTCACTATGCTGCTTTAATCCTGCAAAAAGGATTATTTTGATCACGTGATGCTACTCAGCCAATCCAAAGTGTGTATTCCGATAATCATTGCGACTCACGTGAGATATTTGCATACACGGGAGAGTCGGGGCAAGAGGCCGAATAGTCAGAGAAAAACGTGCGTAGTCTCCCCCTGATGGTTTTTAGAACGAATACCATTTCAAGGCACTTCAGTATCGGCTTCTCTTCCCGGGTCTAATCTGGGGTTATTTGATGTGAGATCTGTAGGATACATAAATGTTTTTATTTTTATTACTGTGTTTGATGTTGACAAACACTCCCAAAGTGCTTTTCTGGCACTCTGTCCAACGGGCTAGGTCCGATGTACAGGGAGTATATATTTCTTCCAGGCAGTGTGTGTGTGTGTGTGTGTGTGTGTGTGTGTGTGTGTGTGTGTGTGTGTGTGTTCATTAGCACAAGGTTCAGGTACTGAGGCGCGGTGTAATAGGCTCTTTCAGCGCCTTGGCTGGCTGGCGTGCTGCAGTGATCTTTCAGCGGCCGGACGCCCCGCTAACACCTCTCTGCTCACTGCAGTCCTTCAATTAGCAGTTTATTATTGCAGGGGCCCTCGGCTTCGGCCCCCGGGCACTCATAGCTACAGGCCAACGCCGATACATGAAGCCATGCAGTTGCGCCTGTGAGCTCTGTGTGTTTGAGAGAGAGAGAGAGAGAGAGAGAGAGAGAGAGAGAGAGAGAGAGAGAGAGAGAGAGGCTGCAGATCAACGCCTTTCAGCAGCAGGATCTTTTGACGAGACGTAGCTGAGCGAAGATTTTATGAGCAGAATGTACCGATCCACTTTTGTTTGTTTGTCCGCATGTGTGTTCATGTTTGTGTTGGTGGCCCATGGAAGTCTGCATTGTAAAAGCATAGCTGTGTTGCGGATGACTCAACATTTCTAACCTAACACATGATGTTGGACTCTTCTTCTCCGCCCTTGTACAACTTAATTCTGTTTTGACTGAGATGACGTCTCCAAGGAAAAAACATTTTATCTGGGCTTTGACATTTTTTTTATTGTCCCTCAAGAGTGAGGTGAGATAATCAATCCCGCTCATGTCTGTGCTTCGCTTAGCACAAAGACCGTGAGCAGCCTAGCTTTGTCCTTTAATACGCTCCCAACGCTCACTAATTTACCACCCCAGCGTCTTCAGGAGCTACTTTATTGGAGGAATCTGCGCCTCAGGATTTACATTCAATGAGCAGAGAAGCAGAACGTAGCATGCCATAGATGTAGCAAGGCGGAAAGTAAGGAAGTGTAGCTTGTTTGAGTTTATTGCTGGACACCAGTTTTTCTAACACAGGCATTGAACTTGCAGAATCGTTCAATATCAATGTTCCATAATCTGCTGTGGGTTCTGCTCCAAATATAATATATATTAAATATATGTTACGTAACTCCTCATGAAATCAGAACGTGACGTTTTTACACTTCTGTTTGTGCTTGACATAACATGTAGCGTGTTAATCTGTGAGCTTTAAAGGTGTTGGTGTTTATTTGACCTTTGCACAGAGCCAGGCTAGCGGGTTCCCCCTGCTTCCAGTAATTATGCTAAGCTAGCTGATCCCCTCGTCGCTCAAGGTCCACAAACTTACACCCAAACATGAGTGCTCTCGGCGATGGAGAGCGAAAAAGCTTCTTTTTTTTCTCCACTGCATCCTTTGGTGATGATGTCAAACTTCTGAAACAGCAAACCGTTTCGGCAATCATATAGATTTATAATTTATAAGAAAACAGTCAAAAATTTGAATTTGGACATTTACAAGCAGCAAACTCAGTACAAAATTATCATCGTATCAACAATCTTCATCGACGCGAAGAGATCCAATATGACGACCGTCAGTCAACGTCAATACTCAGTCATCAACAGAGGATACAACAAGGAAACCTTCACAGAGTTGTGTATGGAAGCCCAGAGCGGCCAAACTCAAAATGATTTTTTGAACGGTTACCTCAAGTTTTTTACCAAGAGATGCTGAGATAATTGACAGAAAATGTTGTGTTGTCGATTAAAAGCGTACAATTAAAATAATATACATAGAAATGTGAAACTTTTGTTTTGGAATATCTTAAAATTGATGCAGTAAAACTACTTGATATTGTGTCTGTAAGTAGTCAGAGATGTCCTCAACTCAAAAAAATATCATTGGCATCTACAAGAACTATTTTACTTTATTTTCCAGCAACCCCTGCCCCCCCCCAAAAAAATCAAAGAATAAGAAATATTCTTCACAATTTTGTATAATATGTTTTATACTTCTCTTAAATATAAAATAAATAAATTATACATATAATCCAATGAAAAAGTTAATTTTCTCAATACAAACAGAAGTATTTAAGTTATGATTTCGAGATAACCCACTTACTGGCTGGGAGAGGGTTAAAACACACACACACACACACACACACACACACACACACACGCACACACACACACACACACACACACACACACACACACACACACACACACACACATTAAAAACACAACTGACAAATTGTGGGCTTCTCTCCCTTATTCGTTGCATGATCTGAAACTATGTAGACACACACACACACACACACACACACACACACAGCTGCAGCCCCCCTTCTCTCTCCTCTGCTGCCAATGCGCTGCTGGTTAGATATTGTTAGGATTCCATTTGCCATTTACATTTTCTCTGCTTGACATAATTGAGGAATGGATGCTCTTATGAAAATTAAACTCGCAGTCCTCCTGGGTTACTGTAACCCTGTTAAAATGTAATGAGATTCTTTATGCGTCTTCCTGTGATTTTTTTATTAAATAGAATATCAGTATGACTAATTCCCCCGGCCCAAATGTGGACGGGGACACCGCATTATTGATAGGCCGGTGCATAAGTGGTCTCTCTTGGCCTGCCTCTAATGGCCTAATAATGCATTATACCAGTATCACTGGGCCTGCGGCTTGCAGTGCTTATTGTCGTTACCGAAAACACCTGGGCGGACCATTCATCAAGGTTAAATCACCAGGGCCCATCCGTTCATTAGGCTGTCAGTAAACATCTTTATTTAGTTTGGGCTGCCGATACTGACAGAACAGAGGCACGAGGAGCCTGACGAGCAGCTGAGCCCCCCCCCCCACACACACACCCATTCACCCGAGCGTCCAGGAAGACAGGAGGCCGGGGCCACGGCGAGGCTCCACGGCCCGCGGTTCCTCCACGGCCGCCATCGGGCCGAAGCCTCCCCTGTCAACTGGACGGATGGCGGAGCGGAACGTATTAGGTCGGCCGTTCCCGGAATGGAGGCAATTTTGACGATAGCCGCGCATTCGCTGTGCATATTTATCTTCTCTGACGATTGTTTTGAGTGTAAGCAGAGGGCGAGGCTGAGAAACTGTCGGACAGGCTCAGAGAATTGGGGGGCTTTATTTTTTTTCTTCTCCCGTGACGGATGACCCGAGGTACTAACGAAGAAAGATGGGCACGGGGCGGAGGAGCCAGTGGAGAAATGATTAACCTCATTGACTCTCATCTTTACTTAAAGAGCAACTTGACAAATCATCACTGGACGGACTGAAGGCAGTTTTAACATATTCATACGGATAATAAATAGCTCTAATGCAACACATGCACAGATTCAACACCTGACAAAGTGCAATTCAATTAAAACAATCTGAAACTCAATCTGAAACTCAAATTGTTTGTCTCATCAAAATGATCAAGTTTAATTACTTTTACTTTTTTTTCTTTTAACAATATAGATGTATATTATCTATAATCTGGTCAGATCCATAAGTGACTGATTGAGTTGATTGCTGTGCCAGCTGACCTTTATTTGACCTTCATTTGGTTGCAATATTTGCAGAAAGACGTAAAAATAAGTGTTTCAATTCTTTAAATAGTAATTTGACATGTATAATATAAATAAAAAACAACTTTAATTGAGTTTGTTTGAATCTGTTTTCAAACACAGTCCAACAGGGCTTCACTTTAAATAATTAAGAGCCGTGATATAAACCTTTTGGCCTCACACTAAAAAAATAAAACATCATTAAGCTATAATACGACATGAGACTCATTTGTTTTATTCCTGGCACAAACATGGATAAATAATTCATTGTCTACTCATAATTAATTTCTCTGCAGCCACTGGACTCTTGCAGCAGAATTGGACAATTTAATGAATAAATTAAAGGCAGGTTTGAGAGAATAAGTGACGTCTACTGCTGTGTGCTGTAACACAAATGGGACCCTAATTTGGTTGACTGTGACATTAACGATTAATTCCGAGAAAATTGCAACAAATTAAGCAGATGGGATAAAGTTCCAAGCTTTATTTTTTAATAAAACAGGACCTTGTCTCGGCCTCATTGGTTTGGATTTCTAATCTGGAAAATGGGCTCAAAATCAGGCGCTGCCATCGCTGGCTTTTAGTTGGTTCTAAATAAATGATGAGGGGGACTTCTGGGTCGGTCGGGATGAGGACTACAAAAACATGGCGGGGAAGAATTCGCTGACTTGTGGCCCAGGGAAACAAATGATGTGTTGCTTCATCGGTTTATCACTAACTCTGCAATTTGAAAATAAAACGTTCTTTGTCTGATTCTCCTCTTTTTCTTTTTTTAACAAATAAAAGCAAGCCGTCTTTTTTACCGGCTTCCCGCACGACACGCAATGCTTTTAGAAAATGCTTTTAAAAATGACACAGACTGCCAATGAACATTTCATTTAGTTTGAAGACTGAAAGTTTCATTTGAGTTATCAGTCTATGCTTAAGTTCATTTAAATGTCGGGAAAAGCCAACGTTACATGTAAATATGGTGGCTTCTGTTATAATCGCCGAACCTTTTGCACAGTCTGTGTTTATTTGCCTCAAATAGCAATCACAGACATCATTAGCTAACAAAGACGATGTGTGACTCATCAAGCTCCTTTCTCTCCTCTATGATTTCCCAGCAGTCACTCTCCTTTTCCCATTTTGTCTCGTTTATGTCATAATAACCGGGAGGGAGGAGCCAAGTGTTTGATTGAGAGCCACATTGTTCCTTTTTGAAAATGTCTTTGCCTCAATTTGTGCAGCAAATCCTAAAATCTGTCTGAACACGGCGTTGAGTTAATTCAGCGGAAGTAAAGTTAAAAAAGACCAATGCCTCCGAATTTGTAGGAGAACTGGAAGACGCCACCACTGCCACGACAGCGCTGACGACAGCAAGTCTCCATCTTTCCCATCCGATGAAGAGCTACAGGAAACACAAAGTAACAAGAATATACAGGAAACCTGTGTTAATCCCTGAATAAGCAGAGCTTTGTTCTCAGCTGTTCCTGCAGAGAGGAAGAAAAACGTGTATTGATAATAATAATAACAATATTTATTGTGAAAAAAAGGATTGGAAAGGAAAAAAAGTAGCACCAAACACAATTCACCATAGTGACCGGTATAGTCACTACGACTCGCTGCCCACACTGCTAGATGGTGGAGAGAAAAAAAAATGGCCGTCCAATTCATCGATAAGAATGGTTCCTGGTTGGGAAAGGTCTTTACCGCACATGTGAGATGAAGAGCAGAAGACATGGAGATAAACAGAAAGACAGAATAGGAAAAGGTCAGAAGAAGATGTTCAGACAAAAGCGCTGTGTCAACATCTAGAGGCCACACACACACACACACACACACAAACACACATGCACACACGCACGCACGCATGCACACACACACCTCTGGCACACTTGGACGACACACCACATGTGGAACTGGCGGCCGGCGGTGTTGATGTGTTGATGTGGCGCGGCAGCTCTTCTCGTGCCAGCTCGGGACACACAGCTCGGCTTCATGGGAACTAAAAGTTCCAGAGAACCATATTTCTCTCAGAGGCCGAGAGCGCACGTCTGTCACTGAGCTCGCCCCTCGGGGCCCTGGGGCCTCAGACCAAACACAAACAAACTGAATCAGCTGGACCCAGGCAATTCGGATACATACAGTCGTGTATATCAGAGTCTCACACATTCGACTTATGTAACATCTCTTAGGAGCAATAAGGTGTTTATTTGGAGATCTCCTTGAGCCTTATTCAAAGTTTTGGGGAGAGGCATGTGCAACATGTCCGCAAAATAATATATTTTAACGTAATATCTGTTAAAAAATAAACTTTTGTCTTTCATCATGGAGTCTTTTTCCCATGTTTCCCCTTCATATACATATTTCTGGCAGGTATCTTGAGCTCATGTGGGCCTCAGGTAGAGCGGTATCA
Source organism: Clinocottus analis (assembly GCF_023055335.1). Taxonomy (NCBI): domain Eukaryota; kingdom Metazoa; phylum Chordata; class Actinopteri; order Perciformes; family Cottidae; genus Clinocottus; species Clinocottus analis. The sequence goes on along the minus strand of NW_027176251.1, from coordinate 13,405,821 downwards.
TTCAGTTTTTGATCCCACTTAAGTGTAAGTTCATGAGCTCGTTTACAGAACCTCCCTTTTTGTTTGTTCTTTTCTAGATATAGCGAGCTATTTACTGGTGATGTTGGTCCTTTGTACTCGATGTTCAACGTGAGCCTGCACGTTGAATCTGACATTAAACATTACTGACGTCACAGAGCTGTCCGTCGTTGTATGTAATGAACGTGGTTGTCGCTACCGCATTGCTTAGTGATATCCATGCTTTAGGAATTACACCTGTCATACTTTGTTTTAAAATCTGTTTTACAGACGGATGAGTCTGTTTTTGCCCAAGTCTTTCAAAGTCTGTGTACTAAAACATACTGTATACAAAAAACTAATAAAGAGAAACTTGAACTTTCAAAAGGTTTGTCAAAATATCTCTTATTTGTGGTGTTGGACCACTTTGGTGACTTTCAGGGGCTTTCATTCTAAACTGTCCTGTCTCCTGAAACAACATGCATGGGCATTATAAAACCAGTTAGTTTACCCTGACTAGGACAAACAGCTCTCTTGTTCCTTCATTGACCTCTAGGGGGAGATAACAGCACGAAGAGCATCCTGACTTGAAACTACATAAAGACAAAGTCCTGCACAGAGTGAGAGGGGAGAGATCACTTCTGGACAACACAAAGAGGAGGAGAGGGAAGTCTGCAGCCACAGGAACATGATGGACATATTTATTGTCGTAAACACTCGCCTCTGTCTCCTTCACTTGGATGCTTTCCTTTAACCTACATGATGTCTTGTCCCTAATATTCCCCAGGACCTCAAATGATAAATCTGTTTTTGCCTAAAGAAAAAAAAGCTTAACCAAACAGAAAAGATGATTATAAAGACATGTCGAAGAACGCCAAAGAAAAGAGTAAACGCCAAAGAAAAGAGAGTTGAGGCTCTTCTTTTTTCTCAAGTTGCACGTTCTTCTTCTGTGTCTCCTCTTCATCACCACCACAGCTTCACCTGCAGTCACAATCTAAAACCTGCTGTTTCTTTTTCTTCCTGTCTTTCACAGCGCTGCAGAACATATTTTTCCAAGTGTCTGGAGACAGACGCGAACAATTAAAAGCTGTTAAGTGACCTCGCTTGGCAGCGTCGGCAGGCAGAGCGAGACTGAAGAGGGGAGAATGAAGCCCTCTCGACAGCGTTCGTCATCCCGGGGCCCCGGCCCCAGAGAACTTCTGAATGAGTAAAATGATTTGATTATGTTGAGGCTAATGACGAGGGGCATACTTAAATCCGTCTCCACGGTTTTCCCTGCTTCTGCCCCTGATTCAGCGCGCTGTCAGCAGCTTGTTAGGCGGGTTTGTGCTGCAGCGATCCAGCTGAGCCGGATGAATACTGAGCGAACAGAGACGCGCAATCAGGCTGAGTCCAGAGGTTTGACCCACATATAGTCTGGAAAGTTACAAAGAAGTGGCTACCAGTGGTGGAAGAAGTTCTCAGATATGTATGTTAGTTAAATTATTAATACCACAGTGTAGAAATACTTTGTCATGCATTCTAAATGTTGCAGGCACAAAAGCATCAACAACTTAAAAGTACCAAAAGATTGAGCAGAATGGTCAATTTAATAATAATTTACACAAGATTATTCTGTTCATCACTTCAATGTTGCAGCTGGATGAAGGTCGAGCTGATTTTCTAGAAATGCATATGTTTTATCTGCTGGGTACTTTGTGAATTTACAACCTGGCAATCAATTCAGTTTGACTTTAATCTTAAGTTATTAAATAAATGAGGTGAAATAAAAAGTACAATATTCGCTTCCAAATACTAGGTATAGAAATACTAAGGTAGAAGTACCTGAAAATTGAACTTTAATTTATCGTAATTACAACTGTGACCACCTTATTGTACGTTCTGTAGTTAACAGTTACTCTAATATTAAGTATGTCTGTAGACTTGTACCTAAACAAAAATACTAATCGTACTAGAATACAGTACTAGTACTTTCATTTGTCTACTGTGTATGACTTGTATTTTCATGTGTTTTTTTAATCCATGAGGGATCCAAAGGTTTTTTTTGGAACTTCCTGTAGACGACGCTAAGGTGTTAGCATACCAATGCTAATGTGTGTCCCTGCTGCAGAAGGCAATGAGGACCATATGGAGAAATGAAGTCACGTCTCCCTGTAATTGACAGAATCTTAATACTGCGAGCAAAAGCGAACCATCGGCAGCCGGTGGCTGCGCTTTGACCGGCGCATCAAAAGGGTCAAACAAAGCCGGCGGCTGACGGACAGCGACCTCTCCTTCCTGCCCGTCAACACAGACAAAGAGACATTGGGCGTCTATTTACAGGCAGCTGCAGCTCCACAACGATCTGAAAACCAAACGAATTACTGTAAAGAAAAGAAAATCACGTTAGGGCCGAGAGTGGAAGTGAGGAGGGAGCCGCGGCCTGTTGTTCTAATATTAGCGGCGCTATTGTTGCAGGTAAAGCCGGGGCCCGCCGGGAGCTCCGTGAATGGTCGTGATCCGCCGGCGCTTGTGTCGTCCTGATTCAATTTTGTGCTCGGGACAATGTTCGGAATAATTTGTGTGTGTTTTTTCGTTGCGTGTCTATTCTCTCAGATGCATTAGGACCAATCAGTGGACGTCAGTTGTCCTGTTACTGTCTCATCCACTGTGAGTGTGAGTGTGTGTGTGTGTGTGTGCGTTTCTTTGTGTGTGTAACAAGATTAGAACAACGTACCGATGTTGCTCAGCTTTTATTTAATGTTAGAAATTGGTCTGTTGTAACTTGACAAGATGTCTGAAGAAATTAGCCACAAAAAAAACAACCTTTTTTTCTTTTTTGGTTTTGTTTAACTTTTTTTCTTTATTGGTCCCTAACATGGAAAGTGTTGTAGCAGCATAAAGGTAGAAATAAGTACAGATAATTAAACAAATTAATAAGAGCATAACGCGTATATAGAAAATGTTACATATATTGAATTTATTTTAGTTTTTGGAGGTCAAATCTTGGTCCAAATTTTGTCTGCAACAAACAATGTTTTCAATACTTGTCAGTTATTTTTTTAATGAATCCAACAATCAATATAATCCCCAAAAAGTATGTAAAATTGAGCTTCCCAGAGCTCGAGGTAACATCTTTAAATTGCTTACCACAAAAAAACAGAGAAGCACATAACAATCAGTCAATAGTCAAAATGACTGTCGTCATTCTGAACTCACCGACTGTTTGTGGTTCAACCAACTGATCAAACTGACAACAGTTTCAGCACCCGCCTGAAGGCTTTTCTTTCAGGCTGGCAGAAGTAAAACCATTTTCCAGGAAAATATTATTTATCAGTAACAGAAAGTACAAAAAAATCAGTCAGTCCTTTAAAAAAACTGCATGTGCCAGCTAATTTGTGTGTGTGTGTTGTGTGCGTGCGCGTTAGCAACACTTCCTCGTCCACTACCGCAGGTAAAAAAAAAAGACAAAGTGAGAGCGCGCAGAGCGAGATGGGAGAAGAAGAAGGAGGAAGAAAAAGAAACGTTTCACCGCTTCCAGAGAGACTCCCCCGCCCTCCTTCTCTCTAATCACATTACCCAAGAAAACTTTTACTTATGGCTAATGGAATTCGCTTAAAATTGAGCCGCTGGGGCGAAAGTAGATTTGCATTGATCCAGATATGTATAGAGCCAAAGTCAGTCTATCTATTCTGTGAGGGAATTAAAGGCCGCTAAGCCTATAGAGCCAGACTGTATAATCCTATGTTAAAAGATCAATACTGGCTGGAACCCACGTGAGCTTTTTTTTCCTTGTGTGTTGTTGCTTGTCTGCCTGAATATACCCACAATATCCACACAGCATCCACACATACCCATAATGTATACTTTACCTGTAAATCCTTCAGTTTGTGGGAGCTGGTGCTCGCTCTGCTCGTCTCTGGGCCCCGGCTCTTCGTGAAGCGAGGGCTCTTTTCGGCGGGTTGAAAGGGTGTGGTGGGGGCTTTGCAGTCAAACTGTTAACACCACACAAATAAGCCCGGCTGCCCGGCGTTTATTTAGTCTGACACCCATCGTCTAGCGTTGCCCTCTGACAGCTTTCACCCCCCGGGAAGAGCAGTAGAGGCGGACTGGGTTGGCAGCCAAAATGTGGTGGGTGGCAACTTTCAGGAACCATCTGGTTGTGAAGCAAACTGTCGCTGTGCCCGCCTCCGGCACATTTCAAAGACACATGAGGAACTCACCTGGCAAGTAGGAGGCTTCTGTGTCCAATCTGTAGTTCCATCTTTTATAAATTATCTAAAAGGCAGAGGGTGATGCCGATATTTTTCTGCCACAATAAACAGAAGTCACTATATGTGGAATGTGGAGGAGTGGCGTAGAGGCGACGTGGACGTCTCTGGTAGTCATCCCAGTAAGCCCTAAAGCATATCCTGCTTTATGGTCTGTTTGACTCTAAATGGAGTGTAATATCATAATAAATACATTCTAATAATAATATAATAAATCAAGAGAAACGTAGAGTCGTTTTCTCATAGACTTCTGTGCAACCAGAGGACTCGCCCCCTGCTGGTCAGTGGAGAGAATGTAAGTTTTAAGACTTTTCCGTATTGGTTTCACTCGGCAGAACCGGAGGTTGCCGCCTGGTTGTTTCCCATCGTAGAAAGCAGCTGATCGCTCCCTAATTCTCTGCTCGTCGTTTCAAACAGGAAACAAGATGCCGGTCTGCTCATAAACCGTCTGATCCACGTTTTGTGACCCAAGCGCATTGGGCTGGACGGATGCTTTTGCACACAGCTAATGGAAATTAAATTAGTTTCTAATTTTCTAGGTTTTTAATAACAAACCAAAAGTATTTGACGACTTGAAATGTTGTTCTAACGATGGTGCCAAAGTTAAAGCTAAATATTATTTGGGTAACATGGATGGCTTGTGTTGACATTTTGTACAGATGTGCAGACAGATGTCCAATAGTCATTATACAATAAAAGTAAAAAATGTCAGCCGGCTGCTGGCGTTAGATGGAACGTCAGAGGATTGTGTAAGTCTTCAAGGTTCATCCTCTGGGGACCATCAATGTCTGTACGAGATTAAACGCCAATCCGTCAAATAGTTGTTTGAATATTTTAGTCTGATTGTTTGAATGGTGATTGTTTGATTGTTTGTCTGTCTTGTCAGACTTCCTTTTAGCGTCGTCACAGTTAGGTCAGAAATACGTTAGCTAGACAATGATGGACAAACCTACAAAAATAAGTTAAAGTTGCAATAAACCAGAATCCTCCTTTAAGATTTACAGATCTTCTTTTTGTTATCACTAAATGTTCCTGAAGTCCATTCGCACTGTTAATATCTTAACGTAACTTCAGGAACGTGTTTTTTCTTCGCATGTACTTGACATGGAATCAAAGAGGGAGATTAGCTAAGTGGTCAAGCCTAATGAAATCACAAGGTTTTAACTGGGCGACATTGATCAGCTGGGGAAAATAATTCCTCCTGGCAGTCCATAAATCTCCTCCGTATTCCCTCCGCCCCCCTAAACATCTCCACAGTCCCCCCAACTCCCGCAAACCCTGCTGAGAATGTGCTAAATGACCTCACACACTGACAGCGTCGCCACGCACACACCCGATAGCGACCTCATTGATGAGCCAGCTCTTGCCAATACTGAAGCGCAGGGATACACACACACACACACACACACACACACACACACAAACATGCACACACTCACAGACTCATCAGCCAGGAGGTCACGGCGAACCCATCATCATCACACCGGCTGCATTGGGCAGCAGCAGCAATGACATTGGCGAATCTGATGACGAAGAAAATCCAAATATGAGATTAGTTCCCTCCGACTATCCTGCTCCTAAGTGCCACTCCACACAAATGGGGCCCTAAGAAGATAATAAACGTACAATTGCTTTTATGGGGATGGAGTTATTCAATTACAAGCCCTCGAAGTGAAATGTTGCTATAACTGTACCACGGCAGGAAGGAGAAGAGCCGTTTCCTTTCTTACAATCTTTGTTCGGATTATTGTTTTTTTCTTCTGTTCTTCATTATTTACTTGTGTTCTTCGACCTGTATTTTTGTCCGGGGTAGATGCGACAACCATTTCACTCTTGAATTGGAAACTGAACAGTAAAACTCTGATCTGTTGGCCAAACAACCATTTAGAGGTTAACTGCCCTGCTCAAGGGCAGTCCAGAAGGAATTAGCAACTCAAGGGAATGTGTGTAAAGTTTAAATATGACTTTTCAAAATTGCTATCAAGATACATTTCGCACCACTTTGCCGCAGAATTATCAATCACGAGCACAACGTCAACAGACATTGTTTGGTTTCACGCGGGACAAGAGCCATGGTCTCTTTGGTGAGAGCTCACACATCTACAACTTCTTGACTGGCCTTTGGTTTTCATCATCATGTTTTATGTCACTTTCTCTGGTCAGACCAGGACCATTGTTGTGTGGAAGGGTGTGAAAGAGGCAAATTGTACATTGCTTTGGTTAAAAGTGTGATATAAACACCAGAGTTTGACAGCAAACGGTGCAAGTTGAGACTTGTTGGCCTCTGCTGTTGCATGTGCAGGCCAGTTGTTGGGATAAATGTTGGCATTGGAAGTTTCAGCATGCAACAAATATGTTGCTTGTGAAAGTTTTTGCATTTCATAACACGTATTTGTCTCAGTGGTCGAGGATATTTTAAGTGGACAAGAACTGGATGATCCGTTCTGCCTCCTGAGCCACAGTTGCCCTTGTTTTGGAGTGTCTGGTGGCCAGTTTGGAAGGTTTCTGATCACCTGCTCTTTGTTTTTTTGTCAACCTGCTTCCAGTCCCTTTTGCGTCATTGGTGCATGACATATTTGTTGAGACAAGATTGAATATTGCACCCATAAAACTTTATTCTAGTTTTAGTTTCCACTTGTTGTTTCGTCTTACAACTTGCATTCTCTCTTCTGACCACTAGGGGGTGACTCCTCTGGTTGTATAGAAACCTATGAGAAAATGACTCTACTTCTCTCTTGATTTATTCCCTCAGTAAACATTGTAAACATGAGTTTATGTCTCAATCTCTAGATTTATGTCTTCTTCAATACAGCACGATGTTAATTAATGTAAATTATGGTAATTTAGTGTCAAATCTGCTGAAGAATGCAGTTTAAAGTCGGGATTTAACGGCATAAAGAAGACTCTAAACATCCAAAAGCATAAGGCCATACGTGTTTTAATTTATTTTAAATGGACGCTTCAAAGACAGGCCGCTTGCTGAGGACTTTTATCATAATAAATCACTTCTGTATTACATAGTATGAACGTAGAAAACAAACACTTTTCAGCACTGGCTGCTAAAATTGTCCAGACGGAACTTGTGAAGTTTTGTTTGTGCATCAACGGTCGTGGATACACCAGCTTGTTTCAGCACCAGCGGCCAAATAGAGCTAATATTTAGACCTTAAGTTCGAAAGGTTTTGCTAATCTGCCGCAAACCTGACCTGAAGGAGACTGAACGTCATTCAGCACCATCTTGCACGAGTCACATTTAGGTTTAATGTGCACATCACCGGATCTAATTGAACTGCCACCTTCAGACGAATATGCAAGTAATAGGACTAAATTACTGAACGACAAGCACAATCTCTCCAAAAAAAACTGCAGATAAAACTCTAATATTGTCTCAACCTCAGCTGCGGCATTCCACCAATGAGGATGAACTGCTGCCGCGCGGCGGACCAGTCCAGCTAAGAGAAAGAGTGCGTTTGACCATTCTTCCTCGCCTCTTTGGCAGCATCCACTCAGAGCTGTTGAAAGTCCAGAGGCAAGCGCGCCCTCTCCCCAACCCGCTACCTCCGACTTAATCCTGTTTGTCCCCCGTTTACCAGGATTGAAGTGGAGAGGCCTCTCTGGATTTCCACCCACCCCTTCCCCCTGCAACCCGCGTTTAAAAACATTTCCTGGACCATATCTTTGTGCCCTCATCCAGGACAACTTCTATTACTTACAAATTACAGGCTCGGTAACCCAGTTACACACCGAGGCTCGGTTGTTCTGGAAATCGACAGGGTTTCCAGGGGACGGTGGCTCGGCCAAGGGCAAACCAAAGCCGAGCGGGTTGTCTTCATGAAAGGACAGATGTGGAGAGTTGAGACACACAGGACACGTCGTTTTTTACAAGCTCAAAACAATGTCGTACTTTTGTAATATCGTTTAGTTCATCAGAAGAAAAAAGGCATAAAAAATGAATAAATCATAGGGGAAATAAAGTTTTCAAAGAGATGTAATTATTATCAGAAATATTTGATGTTCTTATTCTCATGTCACCATCACACGATAATCGATCACGCCTTTTTTTTTTCCCCAGAGATGTCCTCAGTGAAGACTTACAACAGCCTTTATAATTATTGATCGATCGTCCTTCATGAGCGTCGGAGGAGGGAAGTTGGAGATGTGCCTGTTGGATAATCACCCATGAGCCTCTGGGGCATCAGCGATTATGTGTAAAAGTGATGTTTCCATGGTCTAATTTAGGTCTATGATGTTTTCTGTACTTCCACCTGACACTCTACTTTTGTTTCACTTTCATTTCCAAACGTTTTAAGAAACAAATGTGATATTGTTTTTATTCATTTTTTAAACGACTATATCTGTAAAAGTTTAGTCCTTTATGTTTAAATACCAACTCTCGCCAAATCTGTAACGGTGAACACAAAAGTGAGACAAATATAAAGTTTTTTTTTCCCTTCAACAAAATGTTTCACATGACAATTGTTTGATTTGTTTTGCATAAACTTAACAACCTGTGAATATGGAAGTTTATTTAACAAATATATTGTTAAACATATGTATAAAAAACATTTTAAAAGACGCAGGTATTACAGCTAACGCGAAATATAAGCCACATGGAGCTACATGTATCAGTTTACATAAAGCTGCAGTGGGTAGCGTGGTATTAACTTTTGTGTGCCAAACAGTATATGTGAGGAAAAAAGAGTCAACATTGTCACAGACGTGACGCAGTGAAGTTCTTCATTGAATTATGAAAGTGTTACTTTTCTGTCCACCAGCCACACATCCTGGCCGTCTGTCCCTCCGTTGTGCCTTCGAGCAGACATGAGTGTCAAACCGCCAGCCGCTCTTTTCTCCAGGCGCGACCTCAGCGTCAGTCCCGCAGCACAATACCTGGATGCTGCTCTGTTTTCTCAGCAAACGAGGCCATGATTTACCAGCGAGGAGAGGAGACAGCTGGACACGTCTTCCTGAAGGAATCCGTCATCAGTGAGAGTGTGATACCTGTGAAGGAGAGATGAACGCAACCGACACGAATGATCCCGCAAAGTGAAGCTGCTTCCTCCAAACTCATTGGCCAAAATCCAATTAGGGAGGCAGCCATCTTAAAAATGTAAATTGTAATGTTTCACATATATATATACATATATATATACGTATATATATATATATATATATATATATATATATATATATATATATATATATATATACGTATAAAGTTTGTGACCAGAAAAAGACGGCTTGTGAGTAGATCCTTGGTCATGTTCCTCAAAGTTAGATAAAAACATAAAAGAAAAAGAGTAGAGCCTTAGACCAGATTAGACCATTTATTATTATTATCATTATTATTATCATTATTATTATTATTATTATTATTATTATTATTATTATTATTATTATTATTATTATTATTATACTGACTTTATCCTTGTGAGCTGTGGTAGTTTCATCTGATTCTTTCTACCTTTATTATTTTTGTACATTATTTATACAATCATCTTTTGATGTAGAATCTTGTGTCTTGAAACTCTTCCATTTACTTTTTTAAATCCATATTGCAACAACACATTCACTTGCACATGAACTCTCACTTTGCTGCTGCAGCTTCATCTGACCCTTCATATTCCCTGCACTGCGCTCGCTCGAGGAGCCGAGCCAGCGAGAGGAGCTTTGAGAGACCTGCGTGATATACGAGTCTTCCATAAGTGCGGAGGTGTGGAGATCTCGAGACGCACGGACCTGTTGTGTTGCTGGAGCGACCTGCAGGCCTCTTGCGAGAGGGGATTAGGTTAAGCTAACTCCCAGTCATTTACAGTTTATCACACAGCGGCTGTTTCTGCCAACTACTTTAGAGCACTTTCAGTGGAGAGGTGGGGTCTGGGAAATTTCACACAAATGGAGGCTTTATTGTTCTTGTCAGCGCACACAAACACACACACACACACACACACACACACACACACACACACACACACACACACACACACTTGCATGCATACACCCAAATATGACATACACAAATCTATTAGAAAGCCAATATATGTGTGTGTAGCATCAGAAAGAAGAAAGTGAATACGCTAAAACAAACATATTTCACTATTAATCAGAAAAGTTCTCCTGGATTACAAAAGGTTGTTCGACTCAAGAACTCCACAGTAGGAACACACTGATTTAAAAACTATTGCGAATCATTTGTAGATTAAATATTCCCCCCAAGACATGAAAGAAATAAACAAAATCGAACTGAATTGCAATACTAATTGCTATATTAATTAATGAACTACATTGATATTGAATCATGGATTGCTGATTGTTTTTAACTTCATTTATTCAGGATGATTCAGATTTTGGGGGTTGGACGACCTTGTTGTTAGCGTGAGTATTTCTGTAAATTACTAAATGGCAGTAAAGATACAAAAAATAAATAAATAATTTCAGAAAATTAGATGAAAAGAAAGTTAAAACATGAAAATGCATACATCTCCTCCACACATATAATGCATGCAATTGCCTTGAGGGCAACAAACCCAGCAAGTAGCTAGCTAATCAGCTAAAAACCCGCTAATCAAATTCGCCGCCGCCGGCCCTTTAAGACTCTATTAGCATCAGCGACTGTCGTCGGAGCTCTGATCCGTCTGAGATTCATCCAACGGCCCCAACGTTCCTCATCCAGCGTTGCACCTTCATCCATTCACAGGCCTGCTGATAACAGCCCTCCTGCCCGAAATGAAACGTCCCTTTGAATGTCTGCCTTTACAGTAAATGACCCAACACACACACACACACCCACACACACACCCACACACACACACACACACACACACACACACACACACACACACACACACACACTGCCTTTAAGAGTGCAGAGCTCTCCGCGCCTCCCCAATTAGGCCTCTAATTTGGCTAATGGAGCATTAATGGAGAAAGAGGCTGCTGAAGACCCGAGCTCAGCACAATGTCCTCCAAACCAACATCACACACACACACACACACACACACACACACACACACACACACACACACACACACACACACACACACACAAGGCTGGTACCCAAACCCCTCAACCCCCAACCCAATACGACACAAAGATTAGATTTCACTAACAATAGTATCAGAACGCTCTGGAGACAACAGATACACACACACAACCACACACACACACGTGCACACACACACACACACACACACACACACACACACTCACACACACACACACACACACACACACACACACACACACACACACACACGCACACTGAGAGATAGGCTTTCTTTACTTAGATCCACACACACATTCGTCTAGCATGCACACACCAAATAAAAAAAACAAGACAAAAATATGTTGGCAGGACGACATCATGAGACAGTTTATAGATATGATTAAATAAATGACCTTAACCTGAGATGATCATTTTTTTAATGCTACGAGGAAGTGGAGACATTTAATGTCTCTATGTCTCATAGGATCCCTTTTTAGAAAAAGGTCCTGAAAAAAACACAAACAAACTCTAAAGTGTCTCCTATCAGGTCGGCAAAACATAATGTCCAAAGTTAAACACCTTTAGGATGATTTTCTGACACATTTAAGGTGCAACATCTTAACGATTAAAAAGGTTGTGTAGAGGTTGTTTATTTATTTGGTTTACATATTTACATGTTTTGTTGTTATATGTTACTATAACCTAAAAAATGATGGTCTTCAGTCTTTTTGGTTGTTGTGTTACATCTCGTATGTTTGATTATGTCTGAATTATTGTGTGCATGTATTTTTGCACACAAGGTTTGGGGTTCAACGTTTAGCTCTGTCATCATGCAGTTATCGCCCCCATCAATGCTACACACACAGACACATGTATCGACATCCAAATATGAAAAATTAGAATAGAATGAAACCAAAAAAGGCAATAAAATAGAACAGAGCAGATAAAAAGTCGTCCAGAAGAAAGACATAAAAAGGAAAACGTCAGTATGTATGATGAATATATAGTGTATAAATATATATGCACACAAACACATGATAAGTATAACATGCAAGCTACAGTGTGTGATGTAAAAATGTAAAAATGAGCGAAAAACCAAAAGTTTTTTTTTTTAAACCGCACACACACGTACACACACACAGCTGCACAACACATCCACAGAGAACACACATATCACACTCATTAAAGGATGTGGACAGCATGGGAACTACTGCAGCGCTGTTGAGAGGAGGATCAACATGGCGCCATCACCCTGCTCCTTATCACACACACACACACACACACACACACACACACACACACACACACACACACACACACACACACACTGGTGGTCATGTACTGTATATGTACATAACCCCTTGTGATACTCTAAACATGTATGACCCGTCTGGCACCGCTCTCCTTCGACCTTTATACATCTCTGACACGTACTGAATGAATTTGGAAGATTTCTCCACACCAAACATCGTATGACTTTGATAACTCAAGGTCGCTGAAACTATGAGGTCACCAGCTCACGTTTCGGCAGTGTGAGCGAATATCGGCCGTGTGCTGCGATAAGGCCGCAGTGAACTCCGGCCACGCAGCCTTGTTGGGGTTGCGTTGGAGTTTCCGAGGCATGACGGCGCTGGCGACAGCCGTATCTGACGCTCTGACCCTTTTCAAGTCAGCCGCTAGCACTTCAATCCTTCTCCCTGTTGCTCACACACACACACGCGCGCACACACACACACACACACACACACACACACACACACACACACACGCACACACACGCACATACATCCTCCACATCTGTAGATAGTGTCACTGCTCCAGTCTCCAGGCCCACGATAAGGGGACCCCCTGAAAAAAAAAAGAGGAGGGGAGCAGCGAGTGTTCATGAGCGGTCTGAATGTGGAAACCCAGAGAGAGACATAGAGTGTGTGTGTGCGTGTGTGTGTGTGTGTGTGAGAGAGACTGAGTGTGCGCAGTCGTGCTAATCTCCAGCCCGGCTCCATAAACACTGCTGTGGCCCCGCAGAGCCAGATCCTGAGCAGCCGAGCAGCCCTGCGGCTCCAAGTCTGAGGCAGCGAGTCACACTGCCGCTGACCAACAACAAGACCAGATTAGCTCGACCCCTATCTGATGATGTCATCAATTGCAATTTCTGGTGATTAGGATGGGCGAAAAAAAGTGATAGCTTTGGCTTCATTGCATGTCTCTCAGGAACATGTAAAGCTTTACAAAACTGGAAACACAGACGCAGAATCACAATAGATAATACAATTTTTTTTAAAAACAAAGATGCTCTGATGTTAAATTTCATCAAAATTGAACGAGTAACGTCTCAGATTTTTTTGCTTGAGTTTCAAATTTGTATCTATAACTATAAATATGTAAAACATAGTTATCCCTGAGAGATGAAGCCACGCCCACTTCCATGTGACGAAAGCCTCAACATGGTCGTTTAGAAACGATGGCCATGAATTTGATGGATTTACTGTGTAAGGAATAATTATCTTTATACCAATAGTGAGACCTGGAGTTGTTGTTGTCACATTTCATTTTTATTTCCGTCTTAAAGAAGATGAAAGTCAAGTTTAAGAATAAGAAACATGGATCCCTGAATTAACTTGAAATATGACTTCAGTAAAAAATTCAGCCTACAAGTTGCTCTTTATCAACAAACATATCCCAGTGCTGCTAACATCTGTTACCCAACGTGTCCTGTAATATTTCAAAAATGCAGATTGTCTCAAAGAACAGCGACGGTGCATTTGTATCCGTCACTTTCTCATCTTATCACAAACTACATTCTTTTGAAAACATTATTATTGTCTACGTTTGATTTCACATTCACAGGAAAACATAAAGATTACTGCTTCTTTTTTTTTAGTTGTGCTCTGACTCCGCGTTGGATTCGCTCCTGGAGATTAAACCGGCTGTGATTGGTCGATACAGAGGACGAGGTAAGGTTGTGAGAGGAGGAGGCAGATAAGAGCCGGAGCCAGACCAAAATAAAGACCAGCGGTCTGTTAGCATTCCTCACGCTGCTCGATACGCCCTCTACCACACACAGAGGCATTCCTCTGCTGCCTCAGAGAGAAAAACAACACTTTCAGAACATGAAATACAATTGAGCAGTGATGTGTGAGTTTAGTCCCACTATTTGTGTTGCTCCAACTCATTTCATCATCTCAAAGACAAACATGTCTTGGTGCACAGCTCAGAGACGTACAAAGGTATCACCAATGTGTCCCCAAACAACTGAGTGAATGTGAAACATAACGGACACAAGAAGAGAATCAGAAGAGCAGCACAGTCGTCTTTATGGATGATTTTAAACTAACACAAATAAATGAATATTGAATCAAGACTATAATCATAATATGAACACAAAAACCCAATATTTACACAATCAAAACTGAAAATGTTTCCACACAACACACAGTCCCCCATCTTCTAGTCTGAAGAGAAATTATTAAAGCGACCAATAACAAAAATGTGAGTGTTGTGGTATGAAACGCTGCCTAATGAGGTCATCTCAAACTAACTTTTGGCAACATTGTCTTGGAATAAAAGTATAGTCTCTGGCTTTAAAAAGCAAAAAAAAACATATATTTGTCATGTGTCTACTATATTAGTAGTGTTATTAGTAACAGTAACATATGTGACATTTCTCAACTCATAATGTCTGTATCAGTTCGGTTGCATTTGGCTCATTTGACAGGATGTTAAACTTCAGTGTTTCCTGTTGGAAGCAGCCGTGTTATAAAGTTTTTATTTTTTCGCTCTCGATGAATTGAGAAGCTGTCAAGTTCAGGACAAAAGCTCTCGAGTGAGAACTGCCATCAGCATCAGACACGGAGATCTTTCACTTCCTAAACAAAACACCGGGCGTCAAACACAACAAGGCGTGCGCCCTCTCACACTTTCGCTCATTCACGCGATGGGAAGTAGGATGTCGTTCGTTACCAGCGGTTGTTTTGCTTGTGGCAGCTTTTTTTTTTTTACGAGCTAAAGAGGAGATGTTGGGTTCCTGTTCCTCGCTGCTCAGACCACCCGGCCGGCAGAGGGTGAATTAAAGTCACACGGGTGAAGTCGTGAACGCACGAAAAAACATCAGGAATAGTGACGTTCAACAAGGGTTTTGCAAGTTAAACTCGGTTGTGACAAATGCACAGTATGCTCCACCTCCTGCAGGTTTTGGACCTTTCGACTAATTGTCCGATAACAAATTATCAGCGCCAATGATTTTGATTCCTTCGTTTATCTCACAAGAGGACTTTTGTCTCATTTACAATAATTATTTGTTCCTTTCTTCATAACAGGATCTATGATCTGGTAGAAATGTCACAAGAGTATGTGCAAATATTCCCCCCAAACGTCATCATTCTGATGGATGTCATTAATGGTCAGCTTTGGTTCACCTTCACCTGTTTGCATCCTTAGACACATATAATTAAAAACTGAGGTTCACATTCAAAAGAAACTGAGAATTTTAAATAATTTCCTACAATTCTCAATGATATTTTCCGACCCAGCTCACTTTCATGAAGTCCAGAGGAGTTGCAAATCCTTCTGCTGTTCAGAAAGCGATGTGGTCTGGCTGCAGGGACCTTGATCTGGCTTTAAAGGGGTGTTGGTGTTGGCCCATTATTGTCTCCTTCAGTGCAATGGCCTTAATGAGGACATCAATCACATTCATGCTAACATTCATTTAGTAAAATAACAAACACACTACAAAAAGTGCCATATTACCCAGTTAAAAAGTCCTCTTTAAATTAATAAATCTAGAACATGAATTTAATGACCTGAATTAAGTGTTGAAAGGACAGGAGGTCTGCTCAAATCCCTTTTGGTTCTTTGATGCAGATTTAAATAACTTTAGGTAGCGCTTTCTTTGCAAAAGAGAACTTAAGTGCTTAAGTGCATCGCACCTGAGAGCGAGGGCTAAGTGTGTAATGATGCCTCCGTTCGATGAGGTCACCGACAAGCCACGACTTCAACCACTTGACAGCCATTTCCATCTTTGATCTCTCGGGTTTTACCTCAGTGTTCGCACCTCCTCGCTGGTCCTCTGAGTGCTAACAGACGACGCTCGTGGAGAGCCGCCGGCATCTGACGAGCCGCTCACTCCAGAGAGCATAAACACGTCTGTTGCATCTGCAGCACAAATTGCTTTATGTCCCGTGTCGGTATTCATCTCCGCCGATCTAAACACTACCTGTGTTGTCGAGGGTGTAGCTGCAACCACGGCCCTCGGGCCAATCTACTGGCTGAGAGCTTCAAAGCCACACAAGAGGAGCTAAGCCCTGCTGAAGAGAGGCTGTCATCTTCTCCAGGGCAGCACCTGTGGAGACTGGCCTGCATCTCCAGAGGCCTAAAGCCCGGGAAAGAGAAGGGAGCTTTGGGAGGATTTGGGGGAGAATGGCAGCGCACTTTGCATCTTGAGGCAGTAAATGCCTCGAATGGGTCGACGGCCTTCAGTGTCAGCCCCACGAGGGGGCGGGGCTGGAGACCACGCTGGAGCAAGAAACTATCAAATGTATTTGTTGATCCCAGCTTTAGGCTGAGGGGATTCTGAGGACGTTTGATTACAAAGGAATGAACCATAGGCTGGATATAAAAAGTGGACGTTGTCACTGAGACGTCACCCGCTGGTTTGAGGACGGTCGCTTTGTAGCCTCGATGATTACGGCTGTTGCCCTGTTGTTGTTTTTTGGCAAGTTACAACATTTGTAAAGCGGAGGAGTGACGTAGAGACAGCGGATACGTCTCTGGTAGCAATAGAGACCTGTCAATCACAGTAAGCCCCGCCCTAAAGCGCACACACTGCTTTATGGTCTGTTTAACTCTCAACGACCATAATTTACTAAATGGATATCACGCTGCATTGAAGAAGGCTTGAAATTAGAGATTGGGACATAAACTTAAAATGTTTACAATGTTTACTGAGGGAATACATGAAGAGATAAGTGGAGTAATTTATATAGAGTCCTATACAACCACAGGAGTCGCCCTGAATGCTTCTACTTTGTTTACAAGATTTAATTAAGAAAATATGAAAAATAATTGACCAATAACACCTATTTGTATTATCTTATTTCATTATTTACTATTACTATTAACAGGGGAGATCTAATATTTAATGAACATTTCTGATTCACTAAGAGCTTGTGTGCATTTTGCATCAACATATTTGGAAAAATTAGAAGGTAATTGATCTGAAAATGTAAGATTGATTCCTTGGGATTACATTGTGGCACTAAACCTGCTTGAATTTCCCAACTGCCTCCATCCACAGGAGAGCGTTTCACAGTCTGGTACTGCCGACGTGTTTACACACACACTTAAGCCTCACTGTATTTATTACCGACAGACTATCCAGGTACTTACACAGTCAAACCAGCATTTAAATAAATGCTCACAATCACACCCGCACACACTTGTGAATATCATCATCCACAGGACGCAATGTTTTCTCCGGACTCCTCGCTAGTACTTAGCGCATTAGAGAAACAAAACAGATCTACCTCTCAGCACACACTTTAATCCTCAGGCATCCAGCTCTGGGATGGTGTGCAACAGAGAGGCAGAGATGCTGAGTTCTGCATCCCAGCAGGGTCTGCCGGCGCTGACAGACGGCGCTCCCTGCAGAGGGATAGGTCACCAGGGTCATGTGACCTATCCCTGGACGAGCCCAAAGCAGACACGGAGGGCCACGCCGCTAATCCAGCCATTCTTCTTCGATACGCCGCCGAAGAGCACAGGGACAGCGCGCATCTGCGAAAACTGAATCTGAGAGCAGTTTTTTGAGGGCTGGACGGTCTTAAACAAAATGTGACTTGACGTTTGCTTGTTCTCGATGTATTTAAGCAGTGCACCCAAACAATTGATATTTAATGCAATGAAGGATTGCATTTGTTATGTTTTTCAGCAAAACGACCAACATTTAGACAGAAAATGTTCTTTGTTCAATGTCTGCAGCTCAAGTTGCGGCTCTGCTTGAGGACAGGGTAAAGATAAAATGATGCTGCAAGGATAAAATGTTCAGTGTGTGTGACCGTGAAGGCTGTCGAGAGTTCACACAGTTTACACTCAACCAACTGAAGTCAGAAGACGTTGGGTTTTAGTTGTCAGATCTTGAGCCCTGGCCTCAGTATCGGCATATATCATATGAACGTCTTACTCTTACTTATGAGTAAAACAAGTTTAAAAAAAGAGAGAGTTTAGTCCTTGCAAATTGAGACTGAAGTTTCTTCTTCTACATTGAGAGACAGTGAAGGTCACGAAGGTCGAGCTGCTGATCCTCTCTGTGAACAACACTGTTCAGGGTTTAACTTACAAACGCTGTGAGATGTAGGAGGCAATAGGAGTCATGTCATTTGCCAGATATACAGGCACATTGGAGGCTCTGTGCAATCATAGAAACAATGTTAAACTGTAGTTGCTGCCGATGTGCCACAAATTGGAAACTAAAGATAGAATTGTTGCTGCTGAGTGATGGCTGCATGTTTTAATCAAGCAAAATAAATTGTCTAATCTTTGTACAACCAAGAGCTGCAGGGTTGACATACGTTTGTACACGAACCAGGAAGTTAGCATTGCACTGGTTCCCCCGCTAGAGGCAACCTTTAGTTCTGCCGAGTCAAGCCGATGCAGAATTACAACGATTATTACAACAATTATTAACGGCAGTCCACAAACCGATGGGCGGCGTAACAAAGACTGCTGTCTTACTTCCACAGAAGTGCCATTACTGAAGTACGCAAGTTACGGAGTGAGGGCGCATTATTTATTTGTTAAGCGATCCAATGCTTGGTGAGAGCCGCCTGGTGCAGTAATGTCAGCATATGATTGAATTAAAACAAAGACGTGGATGGAAAAGGGAAGCTGACCGCCGTGTGAAACTAGACTGCAACTGAACGAGGCCCGGTGGAAGCCCCGCACTCTGTTAACCACATCAAGATGTTTGCTGCGAGAAGTGGATGTGGACAGTTTGAGAAATGGAGGCGTTCACAATCTGCGGAGGAAACAAATGGAGGGCTGAACGAGTGCGAGCAAAGTACGCGATCGATCACAGAGCGGGAGGTGAGGTACGGAGACGAAGGGGAACGTGTGAGCGAGGAGGGGAGTGAAGGAGTCGAGGGGGAGAGGAAGGGAGAAGGGAGGGAGGGGGTGGTGGGTAGGTGCAGATAAAGCCGAGCTCTGGAGGATTAACTTGTCTTGAGTGTGTTTCAGAGCCGGCGTGGTTGAGGGACAGGCACTCTGCTTCGGGGCTCTGGAAGTTCTCAGCAGCATCCAGGCGCCCTGTCTGCAGTCACACACTCTCACACACGCACACACACTTGTACATAAACAGACAAATAACACGCATGAACACAAAGGCACACCTAAGTACAGACGTGCTCAGTGTGTGAACATGGACGAACGTAGACGCTTCATATCGCTGTTTCTCTCTACTTTTGACCTCCCGACTTTTCGTCAACAGATTTTTTTTTTAAATAAAAACTCTTTTCACAATCATTTTATGTGGATTAAGCTCTAATATTGGGACAAAGTCCTTCAGGGTTAAGACTTTGGTTGAGGTGGTACTTTTCAGGTTTGCACGTAGCAGTTGGTTTGTTTTTCTTTCTTTGAAGAGAGATGATTGCTTTTATACTTAAAAAATCACAAAAGTGGAATTTTGAAGATTATGTCGGCACAAAGCATATTTTCTGCAATAATCCAAAACTCAACGGATAAATCCCATCGGCTTTTCGTCGAGGGGAAGCGGCACAATGCTAACTCGACAAAAAATGAGTGTCCCTGCAGCTCTTTATTGTCTCTTCATTGACAAATAGAGAAAACATAAACACTGAGAGTAATTTATGAGCGGGAAAATAGAAAAAGTTCTCACAGACTTTAATGTGCAATAGCAAACCTTATGAGCAGCTCAACGAGAGGCCCAGCCTGCCGTGGGACGGTCCTATTCACCAACTCATGAGTCGGGTGGGTGGTTTGCTTCGGGGCACGTGGCAGTCGAGCGACGAGCGACTCTTTGTCTAATTTTCGGCTCTCCTGGAGGTTTTCAGGGACTTTTAGTCAACTAGCGGCACGAGTCAGCGGCTCTGTTTCACACCGCGACGCTCTTCTTCCTCTGGACGGTGTCGGCTGAGGAAGGTGACAGGACGCCGGCGTGAGAGCTGATAGGGAGCTCGCTTTTTCCACAGCGTTCCCACGCGGAGCGTCTCCAGAGCCGTGACGAGCGAGGCTGCTGTTCGGGCGTCCAGCAGACGAAGAGACCAGCGTCACATTTGTAGAGATGAAAATATATGCGAGAGAGATAATTGATCAATTAAACTAAATACTAAATAAAAACTCCCACTGAATTATCTGAAATAGTTTTGTCACAACTGAAAACAGTTGTTTGAAGCTTTTGAATGTAACAATCAACTAACTATTTTAAGTTAGTTTACACAAATGAAATAGCGAATAGCAACAAGCGATAGACTTTTAAACGGTTAATTAAAGATAGCATAAAAAATGAGGGTTATCTTTACCTGCACGTCTTGGCAAACACTTTGTTCGTCATGTACATTCATATGAAATTAAGTAAAGTTTAGTTTTTCAGTTCCCATATGTTTTGGAAGTTTTATTTGTATTTTTGTTCTTAAATCACTTTGTAACTTCATTTTGAAAAGTGCTATATGAGCAAAGTGTATTGCAGTAATGTTGTGATACGACTGAGTGTCACCGGTTCATGTTTTCAGAGGAACGATTATTGTAAAAGTTGTAATATTTTATTGAAAAGAGAAACTGTTGTTATACATGTCGTACAAGCTTTCTCATGTAAAATGTCTCTCTCTCTCACACACACACACACACACACACACACACACACACACACACACACACACACACA
>NW_027176251.1:13364696-13374696 GCF_023055335.1 Clinocottus analis | reverse complement strand
AAATGTCCTCTGTGAAAATATTTCCAACATGAATTAGGACATTTTAAACGTTGCAATATCCAATGTTCAGATTTCTTCATCAGGAAATGAATTCATTACTGCAATGGACGCAGTTCTAGTCGCAGCAGACATTTATAGCAGAGGCATTGAAAAACATTTTTACATTAATGTTTTGTTTAAAATTATTGCTGTCTTTAGCAATAAAGATAATGTTGTTAATGCTGCTGTTTACATTGCAAAATGAACCCATCAAGGTGATTCAAGTCCGGTTTCAACATATTGTATCTTCATACATCGGTATCTTGTGAAAACATACTTATTATTTTCATGCGTTTTCCAACAAAAGTCCAGCAACACTCACTTTCCCCTTGTTACGTGCACACAGCCTTTTAAAATGATCTTCCATTTTCACAGGAAACGACTTGGTTAGGTTTAGATAAACAATTATTGTTTGGGTTGAAATAACAACCAAAGTGCCGTTAGTAAAGTACGAACATTACGAGACAAAGAAATCAACGCCTAAAGAAAAGTGAACGATGGTCGAGGAAATGAAATCAGTCGGGACATCAGACCCTCGAATCGGCCTCTGCAGCCTCCGTGGAGGAGGGTCAGCAGGTCACAGTGGGAGTCCTGAGGGTTCAGGGACAGTCTGTCTGTCTGTGAGCTAATCCACACACACACACACAAACACAAACACACACACACACACACACACACACACACACACTTAGACCTGACCCCGCTACCACCAACAACCTCTCGGTCTGGACCAGGAAGCCGAGTGTGTGTTTATATCTGTGTGTGCGTGTGTTTGTCCCGTCTGAGCTCTAAGACACATATTTTACTGCGCGGCCGCCGTCTATCGTCATGCTGCTGCTGAGCGGCCACAGACAGGGAGGCAGGACGTGCGTGAGGGTCAAAGGTCGCAGAGAAACAGAAGTCCACATCTTATCAGTCATCACTCCGTCATTCTGCACCTTCTTCTTCAGAGCAGGGGGAAGTAATGACAGCGCTATCAACACTGACTTATCGGCTCTCTAAATGTTCTTCAGTGTTTATGTAAAAATTCCTGCATCTTCGAAATCAAAAGATTTCCCAGCTTCAAGGCTCATGGATGTGTTTTTAATCGTTTTTTGATGACATTGCACAGAGGATTCAGATACAACAAGCAATATTATAGTTAGTTAGTTAGTTCGTTACTTACTTACTCACTCACTTAGTTAATTAATGCATTGTTGGTTTTGGTACTGGACCATTTTTTTAAAAATCCACAAACAATGTTTTTTATGTCTTATGAAAAGTTATTTTGTTATTTTTTTCTTGCACTTTATGTCCAGCAACACAAGAGATTGGCACACCGGCAGCGTTTAGGCAAAAATAAATTACTTGATTACTGTCCCCTCCCCCAGCCTACACAGACTTTATCATTATTTATACTACAGCTTTGTTGATGGCATATTTGTAAGTATAAAGCCACTGACGGAGCGAGAATGTGTTGTAAAAGAATGACTTACTAATTTAAGGGATTGCTGCATCGAAGGTTTCCCCGTTTCACACTCAGTAGCCTCCGTATCTTTGGAGGTGAAGCTGGAGAAATCAATTGCGCATGTTTTAAAACCTGATAAAACATGATTCTTATGTACCTGATTGATTTTCATTCCTCGGCTCCGAAAGACGGCGAATGTATCGGCTGACAAAATGGACACACTTTTTATGTGTGTCGAGAGATGGGCTGCAGGGACGTGTGACAGTGTGTATGTGTCATGTGACAGACTGAGTTACAGTGTGTGTGTGTGTGTGTGTGTGTGTGTGTGTGTGTGTGTGTGTGTGTGTGTGTGTGTGTGTGTGTGTGTGTGTGTGTGTGTGTGTGTGCAGATGGGCGACCATTCAGAGGTGATACTGTGTGTGTTCGGGCTTCCATAGATTTTAGCAGCAGTGTGTCCTTCGGGCATTGCTCTGTTCTTAGTGTGTTTCTCAGGAGGCTTGGAGACAAAGTGTGTGTACATGCATGTACAGTGCAGTGTGTAGCGAGTGGGCACACGCACGGCCTGTCGGACTGTGAGGATTTTAATCTCTCTACTCTCCAAAATGTTGGACCCGACCCGGACAAACACACACACATACCTTAAAGACTGAGAAGGCCATGATGGAAAAGAGCAACACTAATATAAATATCCTCTGCATGAAGTCATGGAAATCATTCGTTTCTAGGCTTCAAAAAATTGTTTTTTGCAAGAAGTGAACGGATGTTGCCATAGTTGAACTGTGCAGGAGTGACGTAGAGATCGCGTGTAAGGCTCTGGTAGTGTTAGCGATCTGTCAATCATAGTAAGCCCCGCCCTAAAGCATACCCTGCTTTATGGTCTGTTTGACTCTAAATGACCATAATTTACTAAATGAACATCATGCAGTAATGAAGAAGACTTGAAACTAGAGATTGAGACATAAACTCATGCTTACAATGTTTACTCAGGGAATAAATCAAGAGAGAAGTAAAGTCATTTATATGGACTTCTATACAACCAGAGGAGTCGCCCCCTGATTTATTTCACTCTTTTAAAGTAATTTGTCATGTATGTGTCTTTTCATGTTGTCTCTTGTTTTTGAAGATAATGTTTTACCACCTTTTATTGTTTTTCAATGATCTCAATGACCTACTGAGTCTGTAACTCATGCGTCCTCTCATCTATCAGATCATGTTTCCTATTTCCTAATTCCTTTATCCCGTTTCCTATATCCTGAAAAGAGGAGATGACTTGTTGTCGGTCACAGTCGGACAGAAGCATTTGACAAATGAAGAGTTTTAGTTTGCAGGACTTCAACAGTGTGCAGAACTTTTTAACGGTTCATGCTTCTTGCTTCAAGTTCACATTGTCTGTCCTTGCATACATGTGTGTTCTTTGTGTACTTGTACACACACACACACACACACACACACAGATGCAGGTCCATTCTCGTGGGACTGCAGCAGTTCTTAGCAGCTGCTTGGTGTTTATGTGACACCTTTTCCGGGGCGCTAATGCTACGGAGCCGTTTAACAGCCAAACAGGCCGCCGAGCCCCCGGCTGCTGCCCTCCAGCCGGGGAACAGTAATGGATGGTTGGGTAGCGACCGGACGAGGGAGAGGAGGGAGAGGAGGGTGAGGGGGTGAGGGAAGATGTTGTTATGAGGGAGTGTTTCTTATCCCGATCCCATGGCGGCTCCCCTGCTGCGCTGGATGAAAGCTCCCCGACCAGCCGTCGTCGCGGTAACTAATTTGCTGAGATTTTCTGCTCGGCTGGAGGCACGAGGAAGACCCCCCCCCTCCCACCTCTCCCTTCTCTTCCTCCTCCTCTTCTTCCTCCTCCTCCTCTTCCTCCTCGTCTCTCCCTCAACACTCGCAATCTTTCCATTTCTGCTCCCCTGACTCCTCGGCCAGAGAGACCTTCAACTTCTGAAATCTTCTTCTTTTTTTTTCTGCAATATGTTTTATAAAGATAAATAACTGACTCGGTTGTATCACATTACGGTTATTGAACTGTCCTCTATCACATCAGGTAGACTTTGAGCTGCCAATAGGAGAGAAACATTTCATTATTCATTTTAAGATTTTTTCTTTGTTCCTCGAGTTAATTTTTCTTTCGTGTCTTGATTTTTCTCTATCTGTGCTGTCGCGGGTGTTTGGAAACGACTGCAATGAATGTTTGATGTGTTTTGTACCAAATGCATCAAAGAAGTCTTAATCTGACAAAACAATTTCAATCAACAAGTTTATTTTTTTAACTCTCCTAAATTAAATTGAGGTTAGATGACATTTTCAGTGTCGTGTTCTGAATTACCCCGACCATGAGCATGTACAGCGTTTGATGACCTGGACTGTGACCGAGGGGGAAAAAAAACGTCATTTTACTGAATTGTAAAAGTTAGCGGCCTTGAAGACGCTTGAAGAACGTCAACCTCACAGCGGATGAAAAGAAAAGAAAACTAGGAACAATAGAAGTCATTGTCTGGTTGTCATGAAAGTTTACACAAAATGTCCCTGTGATCCATTAATATTTTTTAAATATAATAGTTTTTGGATGGAACAACATTGGTTTCTCCAAAAAAAAGCTACCACCATGTCTATTAATGAACTTATCTCTCTCTCTCTCTCCTTCTCTCTCTCTCTCTCTCTCTCTCTCTCTCTCTCTCTCTCTCTCTCCCTCTCACTCCCTCTCTCTCTCGTCTCAGCCACGTCACCTTGATAATATCCCCTGATCACCGCTGTGACACCCTTTAGGGTTCAAACGGGTCGTTGGCAAGAAGCCATAATCCTCTTCTTGAACTCTGGCCCGCGACGGCCATTTTAATGGGGTCAAATACTGAAAGCGGATCACCTCACATCCCGACCAGCGCCGCAGAACCCCGACGTCGTCCTCCGCACGGAGGCCAGAGGACGCCGGCTCCTTGTGCCTTTCACACTTTGTGGGGGAATCCGCCAATTATGTACCTGCAGCAGATAAACATGGGGATTAAACCCTGCAGGATCAATAATATTGATGGGGACACCGCGGGGGGAGGGGAGGGGCGATCCCTCGCCGTCAGTTGGTGAATGACCAAAACATCTGCATGTGTGTCTGGATTACCAACACATGCATAAGAACCGTGTGAAAACAGCTCTCTACGTGTGTTTGTGCATACATGTGTTCATCTGTGTGTGTGTGTGTGTGTGTGTGTGTGTGTGTGTGTGTGTGTGTGTGTGTGTGTGTGTGTGTTATGGTGTAACTAAGTGCAGTTAATTCCAGGCCATAACAACACTTGGACAACAATAGACCTTTTCTTGGGGCTGTTTGGCTCTCTTCCAGTTTCCTTGGTGTTATTTTAGCTGCGATGCTAATCCCACTTCTAGCAGCGTTCACGTCCGGACGAACACACAGGCCATGAGACCGCAAGATTACGGCTTATAGATGTTTTTAGCTTCTTTTTTTTTCAATCCCACACATATGAGCGTGTGTGAGAGAAAGGTTTATGGATTTGTGATTGTTTTTCTGAATGTAAAGAAACAGAAATGTTGGTTGGCTCGTTCGTTTTACTCAGCTTTGCTCTGCTGCTGCTGCTGCTGCTGCAGGGTTTTTATTTCATATTTTCCTACTTATGCAGAATTAGAATTGATCTTTGGTTTCTCTGATTCCAGGAGATACACAACACTGTTGTTCTTCTGTTACCGATGGATGGATGTCGAACTTTGCAAATTGAACTTTACAACGTTTATAGAGTTTGCTTCATACAACAAACTGCGCGCATGTAAAAATGCATAAAACATAAACATCTCACCTCGTTGGCTACACACAACCGAGAGGGAATGAGTGAACTTTTTGAATTAAAAAACAGGCAATGCAATATCACTTAAAGTATCAACATAAATATTTAAGTACAAAAACTTCTGCTGCTTCTTCACGTCGTCTTGGAGAAGATCGCCACGACTAAGCGTGTCCCCGCGTAGGACGTGAACATAGTTCCTATGTGCTTTTAATAAAATGGTTTTGCTCCAAATATTTCTGTTTGGCCACATGTGATGGATGCTCGGGGTTGTTGGGGTCTTTTAAGTGAACAAAGGTTAAAGTCAGTTCTACTAACAGGAGCTGTTTGCACATACGGCACCTTTTCCTCCCCTTACTCTGCCAGCTGTTAGCACCCACACACACACTCACACACACACACACACACACACACACACACACACACACACACACACACACACACTCACAAGATGTATTGACACAAATCTAGAAACAGCTTAAGTATATAGTTAATTATGTTTTAGTTTGGCTTCTTCCTGTTATGTCATCTCTCTTGTGTACATTGTTGTTGCTTCTGTTGTTTGTTTGTACCATGTAAAGTGCCTGGAGTACCTTTTAAAGTGCTATACAAATATAAGGTATTATAAGGATACGTTTAGAACAAAACCTTTCACAATAAAAGCCCCAAAACATATAGTATTCACAGTTAAGTGTTTTATTGTCTATTTGTAGTCGGTGGCGCTCTGTACTTACTAACCTTAGCTCTAAAGAAATACCTTCCACAGCTTTGTAAGTTGTGCGATGACCTTGACTTTGACTTTGCAGCCGCTGCGTGAATCTTCCTGTGAGCAGACCTTCTTCTCTCTCTCCTAGCCAAAGTGAAAATCTGTGGAGCTGAAGTGTGGAGTTCTGAAGTTGAGGTCAAACTAATAGAAGGACACGGAGGTGAAGTCTACAGTCTAACATGCAGAGACGAACCCCCCCCCCCCTCTGTCCCCCACCCGCCAGCCCCGCCCCCCTCGTTTTGGCCATATTTAGAGATGTGACTCCTGGCACATCTCAGAAACAGCCTCCCCGGGGGGGTCAACGGGGTCGATGCGGTCCGCAGAATCACAACACAATTACAGCACTCCTCCTTAAAGAGATGTACAAGGAGGCTGCAGGGTGGAGGGGTGCATTTCGAAAACCCCACTGTTGGCTTTTAGCACCCCCCCCCTCTCCCCTCCCACCCTCCACCTTCCCTGCTGCTAAAATCTTGTGGTTGTCCGTGCAATGCTGCGAAAAGGGTTTGGGTGTCACAGGAAGCGTGTTGTTAGCCTCTCGCCGTCGGCGTCTGTCACGCTCTCTCCGGACGCGCCTGAAGATGTGCATTAATCTGCCTTTTTCTTTTTTTTTTTCTTCTTTTTACCAGCGAGCTCCTCAATTATTCAGCAGCAGTGTGGAGTCAAACATTCACATTTAAAGATCTGACACTTGTTTGACCAGCAGCATCGTCGTGTCGAGACAGACGGCTGAGTGAGGGGCGAGGAGGACGGGCTCGAAGCCCTTACAGGCGGCCGACAGACTGTATTCCAGAAAAGCCAACGAGACTTCAAGGCTTCTCCGCCGACACGCCATTTCAAAGACACTTGGATGTACTCCTTAATCGCCACTTCCTCCTGCGTGCCCACAGTAGAAAAACAATATCGCTATTGATTTTAGACGATTCCGCAAAACCTTGGATTGGGTCCAATGTTGTGGGGTTTTTTTTTTCTCTCTTTCGCTCTGTATTGAGATCAACGGCTGCCTGTAAGGTCAGACATTCATCAACAATCTTGTGCTTTTGGAAAACAGTTGGCAGCACGATGTAATCCTTCAAAAATAAAGAGGCTGCAGAGTTAAAGGACGTCTCCCCACTCTCCCTCCCAAAGCTCCGTCTGCATCACAGTGTTTGTAACTCATCAGTCCCCTGATCCATCACATCCTCGCCCCCCTCTTTCTTTCCATTTGACCTATCCTTCACCAAGGCCCACTGCAATCCCACTCAGTTTGGGGCATAACAGACTTTAAGGGGGAGGGGAGGGGTGAGGGGAAGAGGACGGGGTTAAGGAAAAATGCTCCTTAATCCAAAAATCACGGACTTGATCCTGATGGAGGAACAAAAGAAATGCATGAATACACTTTTACTTTTTGTTCATTTATGAACGTAACATTCAGTCTTCTTTGTTTTTAGCTTCCGCAGCGACACTGCTAGCTTTAGCGCTTTAGCTCTCTAGCACTGTGCTTCCAGCAGCAATAACCCTGCGTTAAGAAACCACACCGTGTTGGTGGGGGCCGCGCGGCTTCAGGTATCAGTGAGATGTGAAACACGTGGTCCAGTTTGAGAATCAGATCCTTAAACTTGAAGGCTTACCAGACAGCAAACGGAAGAGAAGTTCATATCTGAGATTGAGGATCTCACAGCTCTGGAAAGTCATGTTGGTAGTTATTTTGTCCACTTTTTGTCGGCACGTTAAAGACGCTAAACAGTAGAAATACTTGTTTACGATACAACCCATTCCACTAGGAATGCGCATGTGCACTTGACTGACCAACTCAGCGCCGTGACGGAGGGAGTGTTGTGGTGAGAGTTGAGCCGCCATTTCAGATTTTGCTGCGTTTCTTTTGTTCGTCACTGGGGAGACGTTGCGTGTCCTTTTCATTGACAAATATTGTCAGAAACAAAAAGAAATTTGGTCCACAATAAGGAAAATATGGACTAGATTGTATAGAAAGAAGAGAAGAAGTTCTGACGCTGTTTGACCCTGTTTTTTAATAATTCAACGAAACTGTATTTCTTTCTCGCTTGTTTATGGTCACAGTTGTAAACAAGTGGTTTAAACGTGTGGAATTTAAACAAAACTCACTACTTGGTTAGCGTTAGTAAAACATCATCGTTCAGCTTTAACTAATTGGAGTGGACTTCT
The DNA here is from genome assembly GCF_023055335.1 of Clinocottus analis. Taxonomy (NCBI): domain Eukaryota; kingdom Metazoa; phylum Chordata; class Actinopteri; order Perciformes; family Cottidae; genus Clinocottus; species Clinocottus analis. The sequence continues at coordinate 13,366,493 of NW_027176251.1, read as the reverse complement.
GTTTTCATGCAGGATTTAGGACACAAACTGCAGTCTCCTGGGTGAAAGGACCATCCCGACCTCCTCCTGATGCAGAGTTTCTCAAACGGATTAAAAACGTATGAGATTAAAAAAAAAACATGTGTATCCTGTTGTTGTCTGGCTCGTGATGAACACTTCAGTTGAAGCATCCAGTCGCTGTCATCCTTTCGCTTGACTTTTGAAAGTGGAAGGAAACAATTCACCTAAATGAACGCTGTTAGCTGACACAACATATCAACATTGAACGCATCCTGCTCTGAATTTTAAAAAAAGGTATGCCAAAAGTCACAAATCTGTTAAATGTGAGGAATTTCATGTATTTCCACCTTTGAGACATTTTGCGACAAACCTGTTTGTTGAAGCTCTTCATAAGGGGGATGGGGAGAGGTGGATGTGGGAGGAGGAGGAGGGTGGAGACATCGGTCCTGCATTTGAACTTAACCTGGCTGTGGCCCGGGACTGACGCAGCAATTAGCACCAGGGATCAGCTTCAAAAGGAACGGCGCAGTGTGAAGCTGGTCTAATTAGTCATATGAACAGAGGCAGCAGACCGATCACTGCATGCCTCAAAATCTGGAGGGGTGTGTGTGTGTGTGTGTGTGTGTGTGTGTGTGTGTGTGTGTGTGTGTGTGTATTGAGGGGTAACTCTCTGCAGCAGGTGAACAAGAGTCCACCTCAGTGAAGACATGCTTGGGATCAAAGCTTCGTCATGTCAGCTAACGTGTGATCTGAGATGATCTGTTTCTGAAATAGAGAGAAAACATCGCCACCGCTTCTCTGCAGGAATATTGTTTCATTGGCATGCATCGATGTTGTAGTTGATCCCGTCGACAATGAGAGGCTTAGAAGTTCTAATGAGCCCATCAATGTTTAGCTCATCGTCTTTTTGTTGAGGCTCATTTGAGGGTGCGTCCTCACAGAGAAGGATACTTTAAAAGACCAGTGCAGCACAATCACATTACAACATCTGTATTCCTGTCAACCACACATTGTAAAGGTTATTCAGCCAAGGCCAGAGGGAACCAAGATTTTATTAGAAACATCGCTTTCTTTGTAAATCCACACTTAATGCAAACACGTTCTTCACTTTTGCCTTTTGTCTTGATAAGCTCAGTAATATGGGCAGTTTTTGTCACAATAACACTGTTCACATTCATCTATTATTTCCACTACTGAACTGAAATTAAATTACCACGACTGCCACTTAACAATCCCAACAGACTTTTCAAGTAAAAGTATTTACCCCTTTACCATTATTGGTACGCTTTTATTGTGAAAAAAAAGTATCTTAACATACGGTGTGAGATCACGTTGATTAAATCCATCCAATAGTTGTTTCATTTCACTCAAAACTGCCACTGTCAACCTCACGGTGGCGCGCAAGGAAAATTCTCACCCTAAGCATCCAGTGCTCCTGTCTTCACATGAAACAACTTTGTTAAATTCAGGCAACAAAACTTAGTTCGGTGAAAGAAAAAAGATTGTCGTTTGGGTTCAAAATTACCACGAATGTGCCGTGCCTGAATTACACAAGTCACGTGACAAAAACATCAACTCTGACTTGTCGTTTCGCACGGGGATTGAACGCCGGTTTCCCGGCTGAAAAGCCATCAGTATGTCTGTATACAAAATGTTATGCAGATGTTGAGACATTTCCAAACATATGTGAAGACTTTGATCTGCTTGATGGAAACATTAAATAATATCAGAGGTTCACCGAAGTCTTAAACATTTCTTCTCAGAAAATCGGGAATGTTTGCACAAAATGTCATGGCA
>NW_027176251.1:12549696-12674696 GCF_023055335.1 Clinocottus analis | reverse complement strand
CGTTTTTATGACAAACACATGGTCTCGCATCTGAGCAGCGGGCATTTTTCCATTTCTCTTTATCGTCCGGGTCCTCGCAGAGGGAACTGACTTCTGGCAGATTAGGTTTTCCATCAGTCCAGGTCCACGCTGACTCATTGAAGCACAGTCCTTTCCAGACTTTCTCGGTTGTCGTGTTTGTCGTGCTTGTCGTGTTTGTCGTGCTTGTCGTGCTTGTCATGTTTGTCGTGCTTGTCATGTTTGTCGTGCTTGTCGTGTTTGTCGTGTTTGTTGTGTTTGTCGTGCTTGTCGTGTTTGTTGTGGTGGTCGCGTTTTCCCATTTCTGTATTTCGGTCTCTGCAAACTCCGAGATGCAGTAGTTTTGGGCATTACTCCAAATCGTCTTCCTTTTACTGAAGTCATAGACGTTTGGAAAGGAAGAGGAGAGGACGCAGAAACCTGAGCAGGGAGGGGGATTTGTTCAAAGTATATATATATAGATACATATATCTATCTATATATATCTATCTATATATATATATGTATATATATATATAGATATATATATATAGATATATAGATATAGATATAGATATATATATATATATATATATATAGATATCTATATATACACATATATATATAGATATAGATATATAGATATATATATATCTATATATACACATATATATAGATATAGATATGTATGTATATATATCTATATACATATATATATATACATATATATATACATATATATATATATATATATATATATATATATATATATATATATATATATATATAGATAGATAGATAGATAGATAGATAGATAGATAGATATATAGATATATTAAAATTACACAAATCACGTCTCACCTGTGAACAGAAGTATCGCCAACACGGCTCTGTCCATGCTGACTTTCATTAACTCTAGACAAAGAACATTTGAACATAAAGTCTTATTTTTACACCATATTATACTTAGTCTTGCTTTTTTTTATCTGAATCTGCAAAGTAACTGTCAAATGAATAGTACAATATTTTCTTCCAAAATGTGGTGAAAGTGTAAAGTAGTGTAAAATGGAAATACAAGTACTTTAGTGATCAAAGTACAGCGCTTAAGATACTTTCCACCACTGCTTGACACCATTATTATCGACACGTGACCTGGACTGACATTTGGTGAATACACTTTTAGCTCGTATTTGTGTAAGTAAAAATATTACAAAGATCGGCCTCCCAAACGATTCCACAATTCAACCCAAACATCAGGAATCTGATTTTAGCTCAGTTGATGCGCAGAACTGGAACGAAACATTTGACCATGACGTTAAAATGAGTATCTGTTTTCAGACCTGACTTCTCCTTCTATTTATCTTTCTATTTTCTTGTTAGGCAAAACGTGTTGTACCCCGTGTAACTCTGTAAACAATTGTGTACTTTATTTCTTCATCAAAGTCTTTTCTCACAGTAATTTTCCATTTTTTCCTTCACACGCGTACCACAATTTTTTATATTTATGTTGCTCTCAGAGAGAAGTACAGATTAAGAAGTCGGTTTTGTATCCTGCGGTGATGCATTTTTATAACAAGCTGCATACAAATATTTTCTCTTTTAAACATTTTGCAATAAAGGAACAAAAACAATATTTGAAGCTACATATTCCTTAAAATGCACCTACCACACTTCCAATGTCTTCAGTTGTTGGAGCGTCTGTCTGTCCTCTCCAGCGTTTGACCACTGCTGTTGTGTTTGAGGCTGTTTTTATACTTTAATGTAAATCAGCTCAGTAGATTTTAGACGAATGATCAACTTTGTGATTTTAGAATATACAAAATAATTCAATGAAAATGAAAAAGATAGCCATGTGTGCTCAGTTAGATTTGAATGAATCATTTTTAAAGTCATGAATGCAAATAATCCAAAGTTTGCAGCATGTCCGAGAAATTTACCTGAAACAACCACACAGATCGGACACAGCTGGAGCCGTGCGCCGCTGGAGCGTTGCACCGTCAGACCAAACCCACGGGTTCACTCCTTCTGGGCCACGGTAAGGTTTCTACATCAGGCCTCTTGACACAAAATAAGAGCTGGTTGAATGAAAGTGGGTTTAATTATACCTGCCTTCACTCTATTCAACAACACAATACTTTTCTCTTTAACCTCCACATGCCCGTCATCGTCAGCTGGGAGTGGATGTTGATAATGTGCGTCCTCTTGGATTTGAATGATACATGTAAAGAGATTTGAATACAGAGACGAACGCCGAGTTAAAACATCTATAGAGAAGAACTCTAGAAAACATTGAGGACTTTTATTTAAAAAGATGTCATGCGTACCTCATAGTTTGTCTGGGGCGACGTGGAGGACGGACCTCCTGACGTGTGATTCACCTGTGCAGGTGAAATGCAGCTCCATGAAATGCAGCAGAGTTCAAAAAGGCCGCTCTTGGATCACTGGACTCTGAACGCATTAGTGTTCCTAGACTATTTACATTCGGAGGGTTTTGAATACAGCGACAATCTCTTGTTAAAACATTGAGCTTTTTTTTTTTTTTGGAAAATAAATTCAGAAACAGATATAACATTGTGCTTTCTGTTTAAAATCTGAGCTGAAAGTCTCTGTCAGCTGTTTAAAGATTTGTGTTGTACGTCTCGGTTCACTGAATTTTATATTTGGCTCTTTTTCTTGACATTAAATATATACGATATGGTGCCAGTGTGCATGTGTTCTGCTTTAACTGTGTATTCTGCACCCATTTGTTTTGGCGCGTTTCTAAGTTCAGAGTCTTTCATTTTGGCTGGAAGCTGATTGTATTTCAGCCTCTTTTGATTTGGTGCTATACACATAAAATATGAATGTTTTATATATCCACATCTAATTCTGCTGCTTGTAAAAAACATTGGGCTCAACTCAACCTCTCCTAAAGAGTAGTTTCTGATCCCAAATGTCTGGTGTCTTGAAATGAGGTCCCTTCCTTGTATGTTTCTTTACATTGTAATGTTTTTATGACACGTTTATTTTTTTCATTTTGGGGGAAGGTGGGAAATCTGCATTGATAAATGTTTATCTATTGAAACTTTTTTTTAAAGTTTGTCTCTTGTGGGGGTTAACACCCTGAGGAAATTAATAAATTAATGTGGTAGAACAATGGTTATGAGACAATATGGGACTTTCTGATGATGGGAAATGTGAGTGAATCCAACTTTCAAGTCTTGTTACAAATTGATTTGCTTGGCGCTCAGCAGATTTGAAATGTATGAAAGTAAATTAGGATGTTGCTCCATTTGTGGATCGTTAGAGCGTCGGCTCAGTCATATTATGCAACAGTTTTGAAAAGACAAACTGGGAGAAAGTGAGTTGAACTCAAGATGCTGCTGGTGAACAGCTCCACCTAGTGGAGAACACCACCACCACTGAAAATACTTTTCAATGAACACACAAAGTACAAAGAGTATTCTTCATTTGTATTTATTCATACTATATCATTATATTCTATGTTCATCCAATATTTATATATATATTTATAGAGTTATTTACATAGGGCAGTGTTGCCAGTTGAACAGATATTTGAACAAAATGGATGACAAACATTAAAATTCAGTGCTATGCTGAAAGCACACAAAGCTCAATAAAATAAAAAAGTGTATATATATATATATATATATATATATATATATATATATATATATATATATATATATATATATATATATATATATATATATATATATATATATATATATATATATATATAAACAATTGTGAAATCAGCAGAAACACGAGTGTGACAATGTTTACATGTAGACATGTTACTTGTTTTTTTTCTGCTCCAGAACATTTACAAATGTAGTGTTGCTGAAAATAAAAAGAAAATAGACATCGTCCCCGACTCCCCCAGAAAGAAAAATCACCAGACAGTGTGCAGGCGGATGACATGAACATGTAAAAAATAAAATGCATTTAAATAAAAAATAAAACATTCAACACTATTTACAGTGAAACGGTGACCTGGTTCTTTCTGAGACGAGAGGGAGGAGTAAAAAACGTCTTGCATTAAGTACAGCCATGCATTAGCAGCGGTCGTCACACATTCGTCGACGTGTCTTTCTGATAGCTCGCCGACATCAGTCAAAAACAAAAACATTGGACCAAACCAACATGCGGCGTGTCCGGTGCAAACTGTCTCTCCCATTCGCTCGTCAGAGGACACGATTTGGAATCAAACGGCTTCTTTTCTCCCTCCGACCGGCTGATGGGTTTCCAGAAAGCCGGTTGCGGCGTCTTTCGTTTCCGAGAGCCTCCGACGCACGTGCACTTCTGTTAGCGTCCAATAAATACAGTACTTTTTGTATTCTATTCTCTCTTCGAGTCTACTCAACAAAAATAGAATAAAAAATAACTCTGGATACATTCTGGAGACGAACATGCGGCTGGGCTGGTCGGGTTCGGAGGAGGGCGAGGGCCGCGGTAAGAGGCAGGTCCTGGTGGTGGTGTGTGGTGTAGTGAAGGTGGAGTGGAAGCATTTTCAAGGGTGCACTTTGAAGGAGAGCAGCTCCTCCGAGTGCATGTTGTTGAGGGAGCGCAGCTCGGGGAGCTTGAGCAGCAGCTTGGTGAAGGTGGTGGCCGAGTCCTCGCCGTGGTTCTGCAGCAACAGGTTTCTCAGACCCCGGATCAGTTTGTCCTGCAGGGCCTCGACGGACTGTAGGTCCTGGATGCCCGAGCGATCTGTGCCACAGGAGGGAGAGAAAGGGTTAATGCTGGAGGCCGGAGAGGGCTTTGGGGACGTTTTGGATCACAACAGCAGGTGCGATACTTCAAGTTCTGGTTTCATAAAACTAACAGTGGAGCTGGTTTTCTTACCGGCTGAGACGAGCACCACGGCCGTGAAGAGGGTCATTTCGTCGGAGTCCAGGCGCAGCGCCGCCAGCTTCTCGCTGAACTCGCACATGGAGTTGAGCAGCTCGCCGGCGCCCAGCGACCGCAGTGTGTCTAAGCTGTAGCGCTTGCCGCTCAGGAAGGTCACCGTGCGCTCGACCACGTTGAACAGAGAGGCAAATCTGACCATGAGAACCTGGAGAGAGCGAGGAGGGAGGTGGGGTTAGATATTTAGCCAGTGGCTTGATTTGTGCAGGTAAAAGACATCTCGTGATAACCAAGTCTCGTCGCATGCAACTAGAAAAGTATTTAATACTGTCTGTGTTGTAAATCTGACTGGGTTTTGAAATCTTATCATCTGTATAAATATTATTTGTCTACATTTCGCTTGTTCTCACCTCAAAAGTCCCGGCCTTCAGCAGGCCGACCTGGTCGTGCTCGAGGAGGTCGCGGAAGCCCGGGATCCTCTTGGCGAAGTCGACCACCTCCCGCACGGCGGGGGTGAAGCTCATGGAGAACTCCTCCCACACCTCCTGGCTCGGCTTGCGGGGGTCCACGTAGGGCGACGAGTTCATGGGACAGACCTGGATTAAGAAAAATAAAAATCGAGAGACGGTCAAAATCGGGGAAGGAGGCACCTAACTTTACTTTTAGACTCAATATCATCAATTTTAAGAACCAAATGACTAAATAAATGACTCACCAAGTGTGATCTGTTGTTCACGCAGCTAGTTGGTCCACTTGAGGCAGGTGGTGTGTTGCAGCCATGTTGTCTCTGGCCGTCTTCTGATGGTTTACAGCTAGGGGTGCTGTTGAGCTGCTGCTGGTAAACTCCCCTCTCCTCCCTGTAAGCGGTGTTGGTGACGTGCTGGTGACCGTTGTTGCTCCAGCAGCTCCAGCTACTCCTCTGCTCCTCCACCCGGCCGTCACACGTCGTCTCAAGGACACCGGTCCCCGACAAGGGCGACCTCTGTTGGGTGTATGCGAAGGCATCGCGGCACTGCAGCTGCTGACGATGCTGATGCTGCTGCTGCTGCTGCTGCCTGCTCGCCGTCACGGCCTCGTCCTCGCCACTGTCCGATGCGCAGGAGGAGGCCGAGCTGCAGTTGGTGTCCATGGAAACCACGGACTCAGAGTCCTGGGGGCACTGCGGGGACGACGGGTTGGAGCATGACGGGGAGTCGGAAGCGATGGAAGAGGAGGAAGAGGAAGGCGAGGAACCGGCGTCGCTGGTCATGACCTCCATGGTGCTCTGGTGGCCGTGCAGCATGCTGTGCAGCTGGCTGTTGTTGCTCATCATGTTGTTCATGGCGTTCTGCATCTCCAGCAGCATCCTCTGCTTCTCCCGCTTTGGGATGCGGCCAAATCGGACAGCTGGGAGGAAAACAGTAACACCATTAGTGTCGAAATATTTTTATTTTTTTTAAAAAAAAGGACATTTAATGAGCTGTGGAGTAAATCAAACTGAAAGTACTGCTCACCATCTCTGGACATGCCGACTCCCAGACACTTCTTGAACCGACACTGCTGGCAGCGGTTCCTGTTGATCCTCATGATGGTGCAGTTCTCCATCTTGAGACACTTCTTGTACTGGATGTTCTGCTGGATGCTTCTCCTGAAGAAGCCCTGAGTAACAATTAAAAAAAAAGAGGACACAACTGGTGAGCACGAGTCATGTAAAAGCGACGGGGATGTGAATCAAGCTTCGTTTCTCGAGGGAACTCGTCTTACCTTGCAGCCCTCGCAGGCGTGGACGCCATAGTGGAAGCCCGAGGCCACGTCTCCACACACTTTGCACAACAGCACCATGCCGTTAATTTCTGCGAGAGAGGGGGAAATTGTTTTTATTTAATGTGTCACCGGATCAGATGCGCAACATCTTTCTCAGTAATAATAATAATAATAAAAATAACAATAATAATATTGATGTTGTTCTTACTGGTAATACTGCTCTTGGTCGACGTGGAGCGCCCGGCCTTCTCGGTGCCGTGGCCTCGCTTGGACGGCGGGGAGATGTCCACCACCATGCCCACGGCCCTGCTGGGCAGCGCCGGGCGGGAGGCCGACGTTGCGAGGAAGCCTCTGCTGGGGCTGGTGCTCAACATGAAGGACTCTGGGCTGGATGCAGAGCCGGAGGAAATGTAGGCAATGACTCCTCCTGTGGAGAGATGGCAACGCTGTTATAGCAGGTTAACTACTTAGGCGTTTAAAAAAAGACGCCTCAGAGAAACAAAAGCACGCCCATATCGTCATCCAGAGACAGTTATCCAAAGTAAATCCACCCTACTAAACAACCAAACATGTCAATTACTGTGTCCTAAGAGATTATAACAGGAAATTAAACCACGGCAATTAAAAAAAATTGTTGTATGTGCCAAACCACACTTGGCAGGACATCCTGTACACTAAGTAAAAGCACACTTGGCAGAACATCAAGTACACGAAGCAAATATGTCAACTGACACGCCTCGACAAGCAAAAGCGGCCCAAAATATGTCTGTGTGTGTTTTTCCTGGTTAGTTTGCTCAGATTGACCTGCTCTTATCACCCAGGGTGCTTTGCGGTTGGATAACAGCATTGTGTAAAAAACATGGGGTCTCCGCGGGGTGGGAGTGGGCTCCACACCGGGTCACAGAAAGCAACAAAAGCAGCCGTGGGAAGAGAACAAAAAAGGAACAACCACCACCAGTCGTTATGTAATGACAGGTTTGGCCAGATAGCGGTTTCGTAGGCGGTTTGGTTACAAGCATCTGGAATGTGGAGTTTGTCGCCTGCGACCAAGATACAAAACCGAGTGATTGTTAAACGTCTAACATATAATGAGACACACCAAACTTGTGGAGTGCCCTTGTACACAAATGTCACATCAATATGACGTACCTGTCCTGCCAATTTATGTCATTTTGACAAAATATTTTTTTCCCCCTCATGTATTCTTATTAAGTTATTAGTGAAGCAAATTCAGATGGCTTCTCCAAAACCTGTAGGGGTTACATTATATATATATTTTTTATGTCCATGACTTTTCCTCTTTTTTAAAGACAGTTAAAACTCTGAAGAATATAACAGTTAACTGCTCTAAGTTACCGGAGGGAACTTATGTAGGGTGTTAATAACAATTAAAAAAAACAGGTAAAATATACTCGTAAAGTTTCCATAAAAATGTTTTTATATTCATTGTTTTTATATTATTTGTATTTAAACCTGATTTTCTTCTTTAAATAAACGCCATTTAGAGGCACACAGCAGCTGATTACCTAACGGCAACCATGACTGTTTTTTTTTTTTTTTAACATCCCACCCACACGTGGACCTGTCATGAATTTCTGTGAAACTGAAGCGCGAGGGGCAGGAAAAAAAAATCTAGGTCAGTAGCTGCTGCTGTCTCCCCTCTCCCTCCCTCCCTCCCTCCCCCGCCGGCCTCACGTGTACCTCGCAGCGCAGACTCGCGTTGAGCTGTCCTGTGTACCGCGTGGTTTTATGCAACGTTGTGCGTCACGGGCTTCCCCTCCAGCCAATCAGAGCAGAGTTCCAACCCGAGAAGCGTGCGCGCGGAGGACACGCCCCTCGGCCAATCAGAGCAGTGTTCCATGAGAGCGTGTACACACGGAACACATGGCTTCTGCTACGCTGCGCATGTGAGCGGGGACAGCGGAGATAAACACTGTTGTTGTGTCAGATGTAAATGTAGCGCCGACGCGCTGGAGGACCCGAGGCACTCCTAACCTCGTTGTTTATTTATTCGCGTTGTTATTACAGTTCAAACACTGCGGGAATGTGATTAAATGACTTCTGAAACATGGTGTCATTTTCGGACAACGGGGAAAAAAATAGCAGTGTCAATGGTAGCAGGACTCCATTCATTTGTGTTCTGCCCTTCTAGAAACACTTTATTTCCCGGATCCATTTCAAATATGCATGTATACACACATGTCTATAGCACGCGACAAACTAAGTCCTTCCACGAGCACCATAAATAACAAATCCTCCAACTTGATGGTCCATATTGAGGATTTTCAGAATGGGTTTTGGACTTCTGTATATTTCCTTAAACGTCATCTTTGCGCGTGCAATGCATGACAACATTACATTATTTGAATGCCCCTGCACGAATCGTGAAATCACCAAAGTGTCCTCTTACCAGGCTTGGTTGTCCCCATGTCCTCAGGCATCTCAGATCGAGGAAATCGGAGATAAAATGTAAAAGAATATCCCAAACAGATGATTCAACTTGTCTTGTCACGACGTCTGCAAAATATCACAGAGGTGGGAAGAAAAAAAAATAAGTATCCGACTAAACTTGAGGCTTGTGCGGGAGACGACACTCTGTGTAGAATAATGATGTGAGTCCGAGAGAGAGCGAGTGAGACGCGTCCGCATCAATGAGCTCCTTCGTGTTGTGTGAGGAGGAGCAGCTCGTCGGGAGAACTAAATGTTCTCAATTGTGGGCTCGCCCATGTGACCTATTTGTCGGCCACGCCCTCTCCACCGCCGCCCTTGCGTCTCGAGCCACTTTAACCCAGTGACACACTTTCAGGACATCGTGAGGGGGGCGGAGCCGCGCGCCTCGTGGATTGTGCAGAGAGGAACAGTAACACGGGCAGGTCACGTTGCAGAGCACAACGTGAAGGCTGAACCGGAGTTGTGGAGCGGAGAGAGGAGCGGTCACGCTGTCCGTGGACAGGCCAGGGCACTTCTCTCAGTAACGAGCTGCAGCGGCACACGTGCGAGCAGCACGCAACATGGGAGGAGGGATACGTGTTGTAAACGTTGAATGTTGCAGGTGATAAGCGTACATTTCCTTACAGTATGGTACAGTACAGTACAGTGGTGGAAGAAGGGGGTAACAAAAATACATATATATATATATATATATATATATATATATATATATATATATATATATATATATATATATATATATATATATATATATACCAATTTTTCTGAAAGAAACAATATATATATATATATATATATATATATATATATATATATATATATATATATATATATGGGCCAATTTACTTCCATACATTGTTATTGCTTCCATTTATTTCTGTTTTTACCATGCAAAGTGCCTTGAGTACCCTTTTAAAGTGATATATAAATACAATGTATTATTATAATTATATTTACAGAACAGAAATCTTAATTTTGGATGAAGCCAGAGTTTGTTGACATTTCAAATTCAAGTGGTTTTAAGGAGGGAATTTGTTATCGCTCCTTAAATCTGAAAGATACTGTCAACAGGTATTAGAATGAAATCTCCCCACATGGAGCCCCATATTACAAGAATAAATTATTATAGACAGAAAATTGGAGATGCATCTTTTTTCATTTACAGCCAACCCCAAAACACTGGAGGCGACCTCTCAAGCATGATTTAAAAACATGTATTTCTTGCGAGTCCCACGTCTGTCTTTCAAATAATCTTTTATGTATTTAAACACTTTAAAAGTCTGGACATTTTTCTTCATTTGTCATTTTAAATTGAAATGTTTTAATTGTATTGCATATGTACAAAACACAGGTGCGACAGGAGAGACTTGATAGTTGGAAAAAGTATCGGGTCAGAGAAGTTATTTCTATTGGCGCTCCAAAAAGAGAAATGTGGACATCTTAAGCAGCGCCATTAACCAAAAATAGACACACTCATATATGTTTATTATTTCCACAACCAGCTCAAAACAGAATCCTGAGGTCATAGTGGTTTAAGAAGTGGTTTAATAACCAGATAATGTCCCTAACCCCACATCACTTGACGCCCAAATAAAGCAAATTTAAAGCTGCAGGACAATTCAGTTAAATTATTTTTTCTAAAATGAAGTACTTTTTTTTAAGATTCACATTTTTCAAAAGCTTTGTGTTTTAAATCCAGCCTTCATTTTACTTGAAGTAAGATAATAAACTGTATTTATTATTAGAGTATGTATTATTTAGAATTAATCCAGTTCAAATTGGAAGTCTGGAAAGGGGGACACCCCACAACCAGAACCAGGACCAGGACTACACAATGAAGACTATCCTGTGCAGTAAAATTAAGTTTTCTAAAGAGACTCCAGTGTTCGGAAACACTACCAACTTTGTCCACAGGGACGCCATAAGTTCCTCGTAGTAGCTTTAAGTTTAAGTTCAGCATGTTTTGTGTCATATTGGTGGATTTGGATGTGGCTTTTTATCTTGAGCTGCTGACATTGGCTTTCCACATGTGTGTCTTTCCTTTACAACAACTCAAGTTTAATTACTATCTTAGTTGTGTTGACTACTTGGAAATATACGTCGCAGACTGACATCTGTGTCTCTTCTCACTGTAGTGAGTCCATTATGGATCGACAAGGCACGACGAGACGAAGCCTCAACAGAATTACAAGACTGACGTTAAAGACAATGTTGTAAAAAAGGTGAACACAGGCTGCCTTCAGAGAAGTGAAAATGAAATTATAATACATCACATTGCTGCTTCACGTGGAAGTCCCCAAACTCCCCCAGAATTAGTGGGTGCAGGTCAAAGGACGTGAAGTTGAAAGATTGAGGTTTCGCTGTGACTTGGAAGTGTGGAAACATTTTGAGAGTCATTACACAGTAGTTCAGAGAAGGATAAGATTTTATCAAAGACAGACCACTGGCCTCCACCTACGCTGCATTGTGCTGTCGAAGTTAGACCTCAACCACGTTATTCTGAGACCGAGTTTTTGCCGACTGACTATCACATTTGCTGAGGTCTGCACTAACGGTTTGAAGTGAAATGGTTCAACAACTATCCGTTGTGTTGCCATAAAATTTGGCCCAGACGTTCATCTTCTCCCCCGAGATGAGTTGTGCTCACTGATCCCGTCACGTTTCATCTAGCGCCTTCACCTGGTCCAGTATTCTGATCAATGACCAATGACCTGCACAACTAATGACGTCACCACCAGCCTCAGATGTGCTTTGTGTTTAGTGCTAAATAAAATGGTTAACTTGTTGCACTTCACACAACCTGGTTAGATAGTTGACCCAAATCACACTTGATTGGATACAGTTATGTATACACCTTTGAAGTCCCCAAAAATATTTCATTGTTTTTCTGAAAGAAACAATTTTAAACTTTGACATGTTCAAAGAATGAATGGACCAATAATAATAAAACCCCAAAAAACTAAACATGGACGCAGGATTATAACCTTTGCTCTGATCTACAGGTGTTGAAACTTCAAACTGGATTTTTAAAGGTGACATTCCAATGTACTCGGTTACTGAGGAAACCACGGAGTACAGTGTGTACTATCGATGTACTATCAAAACAAAACTAATGACAGGAATTGTCCTCTGGCACATCTATTTTTAAATTCTTGCAGTACGAAATGTTCCCGACGTTTAGCCACCTTTGTTATAATGACTTGTAATAACGTCACGTTAAAAGCTTATTATCGCATGAGTCACAACATTAAACCTCACACTCTCAACCGTTTACATACAAGATGAAATGGAGCAGGTGAAGGCGCTATGTTCAGCATTTGTACAAAATGGAAAGCGGCTTAAGTTCTGACATCATTTACCAAATAAAGTAGAACAGACGGACAGAAAGTGAAGTAAATGGAAAACAGAAAATGGGGAATAAACCTGTCGCAGCACCCGTTCACCCAGCCGCCGGCACTCTGTGTGATTTTAGTCTGTGTTCAATGTGTGTCTTGTTCCTGGAGAAACAAAATTTAATTAAAGACACATTTGTATCTCGTTGTCATGTGTCAGTTTGTTCTGTGATCCACGGCTGAGGGGCCTTTCCCCAGAATTTCAGTAGTTTTATTGCCGTAATTAGCCAAGTGTTGGTGAGAAGCGGTGAATTTTCGGGATGCCTTGAAATTCCCCAGATTTATCGGTTTTGAATCATTGAATGACCGCTGCAAATGATTCACATTGACTCCTGCTGACCAGAGGCCTTTTCTCCTTTAGGATTTGTTGTGTAGAAAACCAGCTGTGTTTCCAAACATTAATGAACTGTTAACTTTGAGGAAATTGTTTTCCTAGAAAATATATTTTTATTAGAAGATTATTAAAAGAAGTTAGGGATCCTCAAATTAGTCAGTTTAGCGATCACATGCACCTCCAACACAGAGCCGGCTGTATTTATTTACCCGACTCAGCGTCTGGCCCGAGTTCAGACTTCTGGGAAATATGTTTTACTTGGCATCAACCCTGATGCCAAGTAATCCTGATGCCATCAATCCTGATGCCAAGTAATCCTGATGCCATCAATCCTGAGAAGTAGTTTAAGAACCAAACATTGAAAACGTTAAAGATGTAATATTCAAGATGTAATATTATATTCATATTCTACTGACTCAATACTCAATACTTTCTTCTGTGGCTCTCAGCCTT
The DNA here is from genome assembly GCF_023055335.1 of Clinocottus analis. Classification (NCBI taxonomy): domain Eukaryota; kingdom Metazoa; phylum Chordata; class Actinopteri; order Perciformes; family Cottidae; genus Clinocottus; species Clinocottus analis. The sequence continues at coordinate 12,661,475 of NW_027176251.1, read as the reverse complement.
TCTTATTCCTTGTGAAGGTGTGAAACGGTTCTGCAGACCACAGTATTGTATTTTCTTTCCGTCAGCTGGTGTTGAATCATGTGAGAATTGACTCAAAACTAATTACACGTGTTCTTCATATTGAAGGAACACACCACTACAATGCAAAAGTGAGTCTCATTGATTGAACATAATTGGACAGAAATTAGGCTCAGTGGCGTAAACCGACTGATGTTCTTGACAAAAAGAACATTACAGAAAAGCATACACGCTGCATGACACAGTGTTCCTTCAGGGGAGATTGACAACAGTACGATGCTTCAGCTGTTTTTCTTTCTCGGTTGATACAAAACAAGCATGTTTATGTAGCTGCATTTTCTCTGCGGGGAATACTCGAACATTATCTGTCAAGTTAACATGAAAGTACTGAATTATCTTGACGTTTTCCATCTTAAAAGACACATTTGTATCACCCATTCTGTACTTAAACTGAGCTGATGCTATCGCGTTAACATCTGGGGATTAGTCAATGTCTTTCCCTCTGCATGGATTTGCATACCAGTATCTTGTAACTGCAATATTTATATAATTACCAATGTCCCAGAAAGTATTTCCTCCACTCCCATTGCGTAATGTCCCTGACTCGAGGCTGGTATGTTCTGAGAGTAAGGTGAACATTCCTCCTGCTCATCCTGTCACATGTGCGGTGCACCTGTAATGTTCTAGAGACGCTGGTTCACGTGTTCAGCCTTTCTACGAGGACAGGTGTTCAGGAGGGAGGGAGACTTTAAATTGCTGCCTGGCCCTTTAAGAAGAAGGCGCGCCCTTTAAAATGACTTTATGAGAAAAAAAATTCTCCAGTGATGTCAGTCGAATAGTTACTTCGACTTTACTAACAATATATGTTTCAATTGTGCCTCTTGAGATGGTACATTTAATTAATATCATTTGTCAAAGTACAAATGAGTACCATTGGTAACGTTTTTCAACTGTTTTATATTTTATCTGTACACTTTAAACAGATATGTGACGAGTTTTGAAAACACTGGCATGTACTTGAACTACTCACTCAAATGAGAAGATAGATACTCTCTCTGTCACACACGTACACACACCCACACACACACCCACACACACATGCACACGCACACCTCTTCTGTATATTCCAAAATGCTTTTGTCTTTGTTTAGATGCTTGATGAAGTACAACAATCATTGTCCAACAGTACACACAACATGGTAAAGGTACTCCACCATGTACTAGTATCACTGACAGGGATCACTGTGTATTTGTGAAAAGTTTCAAGTGGAGAATCAGAAAGAAGAGGGCAGATATTAGCCAACAGATGGAAAAATGATCCAGCTTTTCTTGGCCTGCTCTGACCCACATGTGGAAAATGTCCCTCTGACATTAAAAGTCACTGAGGCGTTACGTCTCTGCAGCAACACATGAACCAACACCAAGTGGAAGAGGGTCAGAGGAGTTGTTATGTCATGCCGAAAACAAGAGAACGCTCAAGTAAAGAGCTGGAGCTGGTTGTTAACTGGTTACCAGTAATGGAGCTGAATTAGTTGTCTCCTTTCACTGGACAGAAGGGCTGCGAAAGGTCACAGCTGGAAATGTCAGAAAGGAAAATGTGATCAACCGGGTTTTAGTTATTTGTTTTAGTGGATTTGCATGGTGAGAATCGTTTCGCGATGTTTAAATTCATAATCTTGAAGAGCTCCGTTTGGTTCTTTTTGGCGGCACCAAAGGCGACAGAGGCTCATCGTTCTTCTCAGCACCCAGAGGTCCACACCGTTCAGTTTACTTAAGATTATTACTTTGAATAAAATTCTGACAAATAAACTATATGTATATATATATTTTAAAGCCTGTGTGAAAGTAACTTAATGTGTGATAAGTGTAATAATACACCTTTTATGATATATACTGTAATCTTAATTATATTTAGGATTCAATCACAATGTTTTTTTTTTCTATAAACGATATAGGAGTGTTGGCAGCAACATTATTATTTTAACTGCATCTGCATCAGGAAGCTGCAGCCATGAAATAAACTGTTATCGATACTTCCTTTATCTTTTACACGCACTATAATATTTAATAAATTATTTGTAACATTTCGCAATGATTAGTAAATGTTCTCATCTCCTGACTTTTGTCAACACTTACAAAGTTTACACAGCAGCCATTACGCCCACAGGAGATAGATATAATATTTAAATGTTTTTTAATGTATACATCTTATAAATGCTAAATATGGAGGGTTCAAGTAAAGTGTTACCAAATGATTAAATAAAGTTACACATTATGACAGTCATCACGGTACAACTTGTAATATTCATTGAAGTGTTTAGTGATGATTGGTAATCTGTTCAGCAGGTTTACACATTAAATCTAACCTTTAAATAACAATAAGGGGAAAAAAGGAGGCAGACAAGATTTCCTTTTCCATTGTGTTCTTTATTACCATATTCGTTGCGATAACTTAATCAGGAAGCAAAAAATATACCAGACAATAAAGCACTAAAAATCTGAGATAGAAATACCCCCCCACCCCCAACACAAACGCCCTGGAGCCCCCACCCCTCCTACTCTTCCTCCTCTTCCTCCCGACCGCCGCGTCCTCTGTGGGTTTATGTGGCGTATCGCTTCGTCCACTGTTTGGCTGTTCGGTCATGCTCCGCTCTGTTAGTCGTGTACTGGGTGGCGATGCTTCCCACCAGGGGGTCGGCTGAACGGGGGGAAAAATAATATAGGTTTTTAAGTTCGGTTGGTCTGCGCCTAAAAGCGATCAAAGAAATGAAATATATAGAAAGAAAAAACACACAGACGAACAGAGGAACAAGTTATAGAAGAGTCTATACACATTGACATCTGGCTCTCACCGTTTGCTCGTTCTCTTTATGTAAAAAAAAGACTCTTTGTACCAATTACACAACCTCAACTTACCTGCTTCAAGATCTACTCGGTATACCTTTTAGGGGTTAGAAGGTTGTGATTCTTGTACATTATAGAGTTAAATCTGTGTAGAGAATCAGACGAGTCCTGTCCCCATCTTTAGCAGCAGTTGGCTGTCAGAACAACTGTTGTGTGCCGTTGAATCGTTTGTGGTACAAATTTAACTTTTTTTGGGCCCCAAGTGGCGGTAAAATGCCCAAACTCTCTTTCTGCTTTCACACTTACGAGTGACGTGCAGTTGAATAGGATGTCCAGATGACGCCGGGTTTCCTGCCAAGGTGGCAGCGCCGGCTAAATTTAACAGCATTTGCACACGCACGAGTTTCAGATTCCTGTTTGGTGAAACCATGGAGAAGCTGTTCAGGCCGAATTTGTTGAGCTTGAAAAGTGATTTTGAATCATTTCAACATCGAATTAATAGTCATTTATCCTCCCGTCTCTCCACGTGGACACACAGTAGCGCAGGAAATGTGAGATTTGAAAAACGCCGGCGAGACAAAAACATAAAGAAAAGCATCCTTTGAGTTCATGGCTGCCACTATGACACGTTGAGTTCAGCCGCTGGTTGCAGCATGCTAAACGTTTAAAATATAACTGAACTTGTGAAGTCCACCTCAGACACTCAAAACCTCTCATTCAGTCTCACCTGGGTTACAGTCTGTGAGCAGGGAGCAGATGGACAGCAGCACCTTGGAGATGGTGAGCGCGGGACTCCAGTTGTCCTTCAGGATGTCCAGACAGATCACCCCCTGACTGTTGATGTTGCAGTGGTAGATCCTCGTACGAAAGGTCACCTGAGGACGCACAGACAGGAAGCAGCTCAAAGTCAGGGGGAAGAAAACATGTCGTACTGTCGCTTAGCCGACGCCGACCTCAAAAGAATGAGGTTGACTTTTAATAAAGATGTGTTTGTCTGCTTAGCTTTAACTATAGGTCGTATTAATGTATGAACTTTAACCCATCTACATGCTCGGTTTTGAAGCAAAGGGGTCTCTTTACCGCCGCAATAAATGTGAATGAAAAAAGGGTTGTCAGCCTTACTTCTATTGCATGGGTTTTTCTGAGGATTTCCTCGAGGTCTTGGTGTCTTAATGTGGCATTTATTTATACAAATTCTTGAATGGTCGAAAATTATTCAATTTAGCACCAAATTAAATGGTGTCAACCCAAAACTTCTGAGTTAAATGAGAAGCTAAATGTTATCATATACTTACATTATAAAGCTCTTACAGACACCTGAATGAGATTCAGATTCATGACTAGAAACACTTGACAGAGTGGTATGAATGCTGAATGTAAACCACTTCTGTGCTGTTGTTATCATGCTGTTAATAATCGTTAGATTAAGGCTCCCTAGCCTTTCACTATTAAACCTGCAGTCAGGGCTTCACTAAGCATTTATTATTATCTGCAGGACATGAAAGCCCTCTGGTGGCTGGAAAGAGGTACTTTGAAATGCCAGGAAACGCCATCTGCTTTCACAAAAGTATTACAAAAGAGCTATAAACCTCTCGGTAAAGGCAGAAGTGAGAGCATGTTATTTATTTACTGTAAATGTTCTGATGAATCGCTGAAAAAAAAACGTATTTTAGATCAAGTGAGCTGGGGGAAAAACTAGAAATTCAATGTGTTTCCCCGTTAGTGTGGATCTGCAGTACTCGGTATAGCTTTTAGACGAGATGCATTTCAAGCAGATAACTCTTCAAATGCAGCTTTATTTCTCAGGCCGGGTCCACACTATTGTTTGCATTTTGAAATGCATATCTTTTTCTACGTTCACACTAAGAGTTTTTTGAGGGCAGTATCACTACTTGTATCTTTTGTTTTTATATCCACGTTTCATCCCACTGGAAATGAGCTTTGGTAAAAACAAACAAAACTACTTATTTGGAAGTTGGAATATTTATTGCCATCATAATGACCGAATATAACTTAATTGTTTCAAATAAACCTGTGGGGACAAACAAATGACCCACTATGCATCTACTCTGTGTACTATACTCCACTGTAGACATGCAATGCACTCACACATCAGGAGTGAGCAAAAAAAAGAGAAGAAAGCTCTTGACTTCCTGTGGCACCTTCTACAAAACTGAAGACAAAAGTGAAAAGATGCTAAATGCTCATCAAGGCTTTGATTAAACTAACTAGTTTAATCTAACTAGCGCACACGCAGACACACACTGAAACTAGTCCACAAATATTAAACACTTAACTGCTAAAGTAACGATCAACAACTTCAGCAGTTGAAGGAAATAATTTTGCCTTTTAAAACAAATAAATTAAATAAATTTGCCCTTTAAAAATAAATTCCATAATCGTCTGATATTCTTCATTGGGAACTGACGCCAGCGCCAAAGACAACGCAGTGAAGTCAGAAAGTCTTAAGATCACAAACAATGTTGGTTTTGGACTTTTGAGGGGATTTGTCAGAGATAGAAAAACACCAGACTCGTCGTGTCAGGACATTTTCAAACCTAAACCTGCTAAATATTTTAAAAATAACATCTGGGACTTCAGCAGAAACTCCCCCATGTCAAAACTTTCATATTGAGCATAATGAGTCAGAAAGTCAGTCAGCTTGGTGTAGTTTACCGTCATCAAGGTCAAAGTGTTTCTTTGTAATATAGCTCACATGTCGTTTTGAATATTAATCTCTGGGGTCAACATGTGAAGTGCAGCCGTAAAGCAGATCTTACCACGGCAGGAAACGACGGTTGCTCACACTCTAGTAAAGGTTTTGTTCAGTCTGCATGAGCGTAAAGACACGTCGTACTAATATCAGTACCTTGGGGGGTTTGAAGGGGTAGTCTGGCGTGAAGGCGATGTCCAGGAAGAAGACGCCTCCCTCGTACACGGAGCCCGGGGGTCCCAGGATGGTCGACCTCCACTCATAGATGTTGTCTCCTTTCGGGCCGGCGCTGCAGGCAGGAAAACAAAATACACTTTTACTTACAGCTGCACAATCACTTGATGATAAACATCCACACAGAAGCGTCTATGAGCTTCAACGGCATCTAAAATGTAAATTTGAAGAAAAAAAACACCACTACAAAGTAGATCTCTCAATAAATGCAGCATGATGATGAATAAACAGTCAGTGGAAAAGACACCCACACACACCGAGGAGGACTGTCAATATAGATGATATGCTTCTGTTAGTTTGAGCAGATGCAACTGGATCTGCATCAATGGAGGTGGTGTGTACTACAGTATGAAAGTCACATATTCATTCATGTACTTGTGTGTAGAGCCCAATGAATTGCTGCACAGCTAAAAGCTTCCTGGCAGCCTTCTGGAAGACGTGGGCGTTTTATTTTCTTTCTTCAGAAAAGAGCTGAACTGAAACGGACTATGAAAGGAACATTTTTTTATTCAAGATCTGCTGCATGTGGCATAAAGAAAAAGGCAAATTCCACATAAATTAAGTAAATCTATTCTGTTGGAGTCGACACCTTTTGAAATATCGTCTTCATTTCTGAAGCTCAAAGGGATCAAAGGGAAAAGCATCGTTTTATATAACACCTACATCACATTTCCAGTGGATTTAGGCAATAATTAGGGCCTAAAATGCACCGATACATTCGTGCACAGTGACTTTCACAGATTAGCAGCCACAAAGATTGTAAATTTCCTCCCCTTCAAAAGTTGAATTTCCCCTGTACAGACGCCTCGGTTCAAAGCAACTCCCTGGTGATGTGTCGACGCGTCACAATCTGTAATCTGTATTGATTTTTGCTCAAAGCATCCTCGGCTTTTATTCCTCTTACATGCAGAACATGTGGTCTCGACCCCTCTGGGACCACGAGTACGAGATACAGTGGTATCGATCCACAACGGTTTGGGGCAGATGTTGTGCTCCATTATGCATTTTTGATCAACACTAACACGGACGCGTTTCAGTGTTTTCAGCCAGCTACGACGAAAAAAGATCAATCCAGGCAGCCCAGTTTGGGCTGTGAAAGATATGTGTTAATGTGACGAATGGAAACTTTCCTCTTATGAAAGACTTCTAAATGGTTCATTTTAATGATAGGAACACGTTCCCTCCGACACACACTGCCTCAAAACAACCAGTCTTGTCTCATCAGCATTCATGATAGTCCATTAAGGGATGTAGGAGCAATTAATTTTGATATCATATAAAGATATATGTTGGTTTAACTACATCAAATACGTTAAACTTTCTCAAAGAATCCTTTTCCATGAATCAAAAGACTTTCAACCGTCAAACAGTTTGAACTTCAAGAGCTTGCCATAAGGAAAGCAGCAAAACTCATTAAAACACAACTTCAGATAAAAGCTCCTCAGGGATAGTAACCCAGAGGAAGTGGTTTTATTTAACAAGATGGATTTAATTTAATTCCATAAAGAGCTGAAATGATAAGTGGTTTGATTGATCAACAGACTATCAACCATTTATTTACTGACAGTAACTTCTCCAATGTAAGAATTTAGAAAGAAACAAAGAATTAATGACTTCCGTTTCATTTCATTTCAACACGTGCAACCATCTCCTTCAATAACAAGTTAAGCTTGGGTGTATTTTCACATTATGAACATTTGAGTTATTACAAAAATACATGATTACATAACATGAGGTACTCATTTAAACACATGTGATTGGCAGAGTGCCGGCCTGGGACAGGTTGTGCTTTAAGCTGTTGTAATTAGGTGGTCCATTGTGAATTTACTTAAAATGGCAGGAGCCTGTTGCTGAAACCTGCGACGGCTGTTGTCCTTCAGAGTAAACCTTCAGATGCAGTCATCCGGCCTTAATCCAGAGTTTAAGCCGTTAATTTAACCGAGAACACCATTGCGCTGTAGTCGCGTTACAGACAGAGACGTATTAAGGGTGGAAAGCTTTTAACAGGACCAGACTACGGTACGCGTCAAAGTTTCTATTGTTTCCCGTCTTCAAGAACCGGACGCGCAAGTTTTGTGATCGTATTCAATAAAGAGATAGACGTTATTTTCAAAAGTAATCCAACTGTTGAATGAAAAAATAAAAACATGATTAAGTAACTGGAGCATTATACAAAACAGTCCCGTTTTTCCATTACTCAAATGCACATTTAAAAAAGAAAAAAAACATCCCTGCTTTGTGGTGAAGTTAAACATTCACACATGCCATGTGCTTCCCTGCAGTGAACAGCTTGATTTCATGGACAGACTTTTAAATGAAGGCTGGCTGGCTGTAATGTTGCAGGTCAAGACAATAGAATACATCTATTGTTTTTACCCACGCAGACTGAAAAGATGTGTACCTGAGGAGAAGTCTGAAGACAAGAAGCAGTAACAACGAAACCCTGAAAACCAAACTGTTGCCAGTTAGAAACAAATATCCAGACGGGGTTCATTTTTGGGATGGTCTGTGGCCTGAGGAGGCTTGTTTGATCTACTGAGCCATGATGGAAGAGATTCCTCTGTTTTCTCCTTTTCACAGGGAGGTCAGAGGTCAGGTTCTGCTGCAGAACCGCTCCCTGGAGCACGGAGGGCTTCAGTGATTTGCCTCAGGACACCGGCTGAGGGAGGACAGCCGGCTGCGATGGCAGCTTGAACCCAGAGCGCCTGGTTGTAAAAGGATAATCTTTCAAATCACAACACTCAAGTAAACCGAGCTGCTGAAGCGTCCTCATGCTGAACACCACATCGATTTGGAGCTACAACTAGCCATTATTTTCATTTTTGATTAAGCTGCCGGCTATTTTTCCAGGCGATTGAATTTGCCTTTAAAATGCCAGAAAATAAAAGCCAAATGGTCGTCACAATCTCCAAGAACACAAATTGACAGATGAAAAGTTGTACAGATAAAAGTCCCAAACATTATTAAGTTTTTACCATATTAAACAAAGAAAAGCAGCAAAGTGCTGTAACACATGTTTGATCTTGATCTTTCTCACCAAAGTGTTTAAAGAGGCATGTAATGTAATAAGAAATATTGAGAATTGAAGTTTGGTGAAGTTAATTATTTCTGTGTCTTTTATAGACTAGTTTGTTTTTAAGAAAACAAAATATAAATCAGATTTTTTGGGGGGGATTTTATTCTTAGTTCCTAGTTTGAAGAGAAAAAAAGCTGAAAAATGGTGCAGGACTAAAAATAGATTTGGTTGATTTTATACAAACTGGCATTTGTCTCTACATCACCTCTTCTGTCAAACTAAAGCGCAGTCTGCATCAGCAGCCTGCGCCGACATCATCATGGTGCTAAATCCAGCTTACATTGCATTAGCGGCAAGCGAGGAAGGCGTGATTAACAGACTGGCTACTGAGTCGAGTGCGACGCCTAGTGGTCAGATTTGGTATAGTGGTCCGGTATATTATGCGGCTTAATATGAAACCGGTGTGAAATTGTTTCAGCGAGCGCAACCCTACCAGTCAGATCAGACTCAAGCCTGTATCAGTTGGGCTGATATGAATATGAATGAAAAGGAAATACTGCACTTGCCAGCATACAAGTTTAAGTATTCAAAACCCTTTATACTGTCGTCACTACACAGATATTGAATAAGGGTGACATGATTGTTAAAAAAAAGTACTTTTGTGTACAAACATCTCCACCCACCGCTGAGAAACGTTGTATAGTTACAGCGTTGTGATGCTGAGGAATGATTTCGGTCATTCTGAATAGAAACATGGGAGTCGCGCGAGTACTTTGTATCTGATTTTGAGGTATTACTACAATAGGTTTCAGGAGAAAACAGTAATGGGATCAGTGTGTTTGAAGCAAAGAATGAAACCCACCTGCAGTTTGGCGGAGGGTCCAGAGTAATATCAGCCAGCTCTTTCTGAATCCTGCACACAGAAGAAAGAAAATAAATGATAATCAGTCGCGAGCAAAACATCACTCTTCCTTCAACCATGAGGAACAACTCAACCCTGAAACTTATTTGAAAGGAGATTGACATTTTGCCCTAATTACTCAAACTCTAAACAGTCGACGGAGCAACGCTGATCGGAAAAGTAAACTATGATCAGACTCGGAGTGTCACAGATTCACATGGAAGCATGTTACAACATCAGGACACACATAAAAAGGTGATTGCATTCCTTCACAGTGAATTACTGAAACAGTCGCGACAAATAGGGATTACGACCAGGATTGTAATTTTAAAAAACAAAAATTTTGAATAAGGAACAATAGATTATGCACATACATTTCCCTCGATTGCAAAAGCTACACTGGCGGTTTAACTTGTGTTAGTAAAAAATAATAATACTTCCATACTGTGGAAACTTCACTATTGTTTGTATATTTAAGCAGAATAGGGAAACAACTTCAGAGTAAAGTCCAAGTTACAACAATACTTTCACACTTTCCAGTTCAACGTGGTTGCGTGAAAAGATAGTCCGTGGGAAGTGACACGTTTCTGCTGAAGCAACAGGATGAACCTGGAAATCTGCACGTAGCTTAATTTGATTTAACCCATACGGGTACAGTTGCTGCTCCAAGTTTAAATCTGCAACACTCTGGTGCCAAATGATTTGAGTCCTTGGACGATGACACTATTTTCACAGCTGGGAAGCAGAACTCGCCCTGTACTGCGACATTGTTCCCTTTTTCTGCTTCACACACAAAATAATGTGAGAGGTTTCAACAGGTTTCTATTCCATTGTTTGCATACATGGTATTGAGGGAATACAAAACGTAACAATATATAATCAGATTACATGCCTTTTTGATTGAGATACTTTTTTATTAAAAACAAGTAGTAGTAACAGATTACATTTGTAAAGTAATCTTCCCAAACCTGACTGTAACAAAAAAGTGTGAGAGACGGTTTTGTTATCTTGTGACTTTGTGGTCAGTTCAAGCTGCTGTCTGGAGGATAAATTATCATGTGTTCCTCTTCTAAAATGGATTTCTTCTTGTGTGACAGCCGAACAATGGTGCACGTTGGAGGTACTGGAAACGGACTAATTTAAAAGTTGATGCTTCTGTATTTATTTTATTTCTGCAATCTCAATGTGGGGTCACATTTGCAAAATTCCTCTAAATGTAATTAAAGTTGTCGTTATTCGTGTTTGAAGTGAAATTTTCCCACAATTACCACAAGAAAACAATTAAATCAAAGCGAAATATTCGGAGGAAACAACTAGACGACTGTAGCATACAATATAACCTGGGGGTTTATATATTTTTTACCTTTTGGCGCTGGTGGAAAGAAGTTTGGAGGTCTTGCTCATGCTGGCTTTGCTCTCCCGTTTCTTTTTGCAAAGTATGTCCCTCTGTTTGTTTTGGCTGGAGGAAGGCGGCGATGAAGATGAGCTGGTGCTGGCACGGGAATCCTCATCCGACATACCGGTTTGGATTGGAGATGAGCCGTAACCTTAGGTAGTGGAAGAAGAAGAAAACAACAAACACACAACAACATAAGTTCACACTGCTGCTGCAAGGAAGGTGGAGGGGTTTCACAATGAGTTCCAACCTAAGAAGACGCTAATATAGCCTCTAAGCGCCCACAAGGGCAAATAGTTTCATAATAATACAAGTCACCTTCACTATTCTTAAACATCCATTGGTTTCTTTAACTGATGGTGTATCTGCCACAGCAGAGAGGAGGATTACTGACACACTTGTATATAGTCTGGTATTTAAACTGGGGATAAAAGACTCAAAAATGAGATGATTTTGCCAAGAAACCCTGACTCAAGATTTGTGTATTTGCATTTAAAGTCACTATTGACAAATATTAACTTGCTTTGTTTCCATAAGCAACGGCTGAAAAACCTGCTAAAGCAGAAATACTGACAAATACGTATTCTAACTACTGTTCTTGCGCTAACAGACGATTATTAGTTACTCGGGAAACTTTTGTGACAACGTTAAATGTATATTTTAACTCACGATTTATGAACGTTAATGTGCATGTTTTCATGTCACAGCAGATTGTAGAGAAGAACTACTGACACACTTCTCTGTAATTTAACTGCCATATACAATCCTGTAAATCGTTTTAAGTGGAGATGATCATGACGGGGTAACTGTGTATTTTACGTGATGATGAATATACTAAAATCAATGGTAATGATCAGTTCAACTGGTCGCTCCGGCAGTGAGGAGGCAGACAGAAGCCGTTAAGCTCTTCCCAATGTTCGCCACCGGATCCGTGACGGTGAGCGAACTGCCGTTAGCCGCGACGAACGTTTAGCTAGCGAAGTGCACAGTTCACACCCGCACGCGCTCAAATTAACTGTTTCGCACCCGCGAACTCCAGTCTGCGAACAATGTAGTCATTAAATATCAATTAATGGAGATGTTACGCTGGGCCATCATGACTTTGACCCCCCCATCCTACAACAACCCTACAACAGCTACCTGCAAACATCCCCCCCTTAACTCCAAACAGCAGCGCTCAGGCCCGACGACTTCGGGTCGGGTCGGGTGGGGGGGAGAATGGTGCGGGAGGGGGGGGGGGGATGCGACTACTTCTTGGAACGGCGTGGGGAAAGAGCTGCTTTGCTAGGCATCCCTCACAAGTGAACCGAGAACCGGGTGACCGTAATACAAACGCACACCTCGGTTTGTCTTGGGGGTTTTTACACGTAACGTCACGGCTATTTATAGTAAAACGGAGCGTACGAACACGTATTTCAACGGCGAATGTGACAACGGGACATTAAACGCGTCAGACAGCAGACAGGAACAGCTTCCGCTCCAGCACGTAGCCGTAGCCCGTTTTCCATGCAACCAACTAAACCCACGACCGTGTTGTTTATTTCTTTAAAAGCCGACGAATTGACCTTCGACTTCACCAAGAAACAGACGCAGAGGACGGACCGAGTTGTACACTTTACCTCCTTGGTGAAACATCGGTCTTAAACCACCTATTTCGCTCGCTATTAAAACTTACCCAGTCTATTGTGTCTGGACCTCCGCCACAGTCTCGGCTGGCTGGTGGCTGTCGCCCTCTGCGGAACGGAAGTAGCCTACCGCGGCTGCAGCGAGCCGCCCGGCCCCGGTCCTCCTCTGGAAACACAACAGCCTACATCACACACACATATTAGATGTTTATAAGCCTATGGAGGTTACATTGTGTCGTGGTGGTTTTAAAGGTTATCTTTAGAATGCAACATCTCGCTACGTCGCACGTGTTTGCAACATTGTCGGTGGAACTTGTGAACTTTGTGTTTCATGAACTTCATTATTTCTGGGGGAGGATTTATTGATGCCACCTGGTTACAACGAATGCATGATAAACACATTACTACTTTTTGTGTTTTACAGACAGCAGCATTGGCAGTGTCACAAAGCAAATCATACAATTGATGTGGTGATAATTAAATCAATGGATGGATGGATATTTAAATCAAACCACAAATTCAATTTTAGTTTTATAATAAATAAGACAATCTGGAGGGTGTAATGTGTTGTTCACTACATTCAAGAGGGTAATCTAATACAACTTCTGCAATGACTACGTTGCTGGCCACAGAAACTGAAAAACCACTTAAACTGACCACATCTGACTCATGACTAACATTGTGTTATTATTATTTTACGGCCCGTGAGTTGAAATCATACATTGCATGCTGCAGCCTAAGAGCACATTCTCACAGCTTCAAGGGGGGGGCAATGTGACTTGTTCATATTTCTGTATTGAAGGGCATCAATTCTCTGTACTTTCAAAAGTCTTATTTAACCTGCATCTGGTGTAATTATATTACACAGTGAGAGATTTATTGAGGGCATCACAGCAGCTAAATGAGCCACAAAGAACATTATGCACCGTTACCTGCCGGTGGATGTGTGAGTTTACAAAGGGAACACGATGATCTCAAACTGGGAACACTACTGTGTCAATATTTTAGCATGTGAGCATGTGCTCATTACACATCTACCATTCGGTTTCTTTGAATTTGTTTTACAGCTCATCTGTCTGTTGCAACACTTCATTGAGGCTGTAGAGTGCAAAGTTAAACCAAAGATGCACACGCCTCAAGGAGCTATCATGGAAAAACAATTTGACATTTTTTAAGATTCAAGCAAGTAAACACTTATTAACATGAGCCCGTGGAGGCTTCAGTCATGACTTTCTTGCAGACTAATGTGCATCTTATTATTTACACGGACTACTGGCCAATCGGATCCGTCATAAAGATCTAAAGTAGTTTTACATTTGTTTTGGGGTAATGCTGTTTGCACCAGGATCTGAACCTCAAATCTGTATAAACATACCCAGAGCTGACTCAGTGCTTTGCTTAAAAGCTTTTGTATGATTAATTTATAAACCCGAAACATGTTGTGCGTGAGGATTTGAGTTAAAATGGCCCGTTCCTTGTGTTTTTAATACTTTTTTTCTGCTGTGACTTTCCCAAAAGATCATTGGTGGAATATAAAACGGTTGTTTGTTGGCTATTTTGATGCGTTTCATTACTTCCCCTGTAAACTGATCCAAACTGAAACAAGGGTGAGAACCAATCGAGCGCGTCTAAAAAACCAAACAGGGGCTTAAAATGTTCTCTATGTGGGGGCCACATAGCACCTCAACCTGTAGCCCTTTATCGGGCACTCATTAAAATACTTTGTGAGGAAAATTACCACAGTTACTTGATTGATAAAGGAATAAGAACTGGCCTTTTTTTCTATGTTTGAAAACATGATGAAAAATCCAACCCGGAGAGGCACGTTGACGTTCTGTATGAAAACAGTGCAGGCTGTGTGGGGGAAGAGGAGGTGGAGGAGGTGCATGTTCTGGGATGGTGGGCGGGGAAACAGCAGGGGCCCCCGAGGTGAACACAGTTAAAAACACGTTCTTCTTGTTGGCCCGGTCCCGGCTGCCCTCTGTGTCTGTTGTCTTGACCTTAAACCCCGGGGGAACAGTTGCCTCCCAGACCACGGCTCTCCGACGTGGTTGGAGCTCATGTTCCAGACGGCTTTGCTTACATTTGATTAATATCGTCACATACGTACAGGTATACACATGGATGGATTATGAGACAACAGGCCCTGAGGCACATGCCATACTGAAGGCCACATGGCTCTCCTTCACAGGAGCCAGACAGACTTTATTGGTTAGTCTCTTTATGTGTCCGCGTGTGGTCATTTTGGGCTGTTTATAGTCATTTTGTGGCAGTTTGTACTTTTTTGTGTCCTTTTCTAGTAATGTGGCTTCCTGTAGCCGATTGTGTCTCTTTGCTGTCATATGGTGTCTCCTTTTAGTCATTTTGCATCCTGCCACAGATATTTGATTCTTTTCTGTTTTTTTGTCAGCGTGTAATGAGAATTTCAATGTTTTTGAAGATGATTACCAACCCTGCCTTGAATTTACACATGCCACCTGTGATAACCGAATGGTGAGGAGAGCAACAGGAAAACACACATCTCCCTCGGGACCAAATGCAAACTGAGGCTGAGTGTTGTCATGACGATATATTTACATCTCAGTGTTACTTGAAATTGTAATCCTAAAAGATAAAAGGAGAAAGAGAGTCTCTGTGGGATTCTGGATCAGGTTGAGCTCCCGTGTCACAATTACAATCATCACAAGCTATCACCATTGATTGGCATCAATCAATCTCGTAGTTGAGATGCAAAAAGGCCCAAACCGGCTCACCACAAGCGATCACGTGACCCCTTAAATAACCACTTACACTAAAGACGTGTAATAAGAGGGAATCGTAAAAGATTAAGAAAAATATATATATATATATATATAATAAATACCTTGAAACGAGACGCTGCATGACCGTGAACATTGTTTCCAACGAGCGTATGGGGTAACTTCCGGGTTGGCCAACACAACTTTGTCCTCTCTGCAGCACTCTTGTGCCTTTTTAAGCCCAGATAGTGTGTACATTGCTGTAAATATTTAAACCACGTCTATTCCTGATCCGTAAACTCATGTTTGACTCTTTCCCGTTGCATTTTACTCAGTAATGTCACAATGATGTTGAATGTAAATAAAGATAATTGTCATTTGATTATTCATATACATGGAAAGTGTTATCCGAGGTCTCCGTCTAACGAGGAAGTCGCCCGTATGCTCAATCAATGCAATTGACCCCTCGCAGAGCCCCGCCCCCTCTGCTACGTTACCATGGAGCCCACACAGTCACTAACTGACAGTGTTCCCGAAGAGAAGAATTTCATGGAGATCCATTCATGTGTTGATGCGATAACGTGCAGACAAGAGAGGCTGAAGACGTGCAAACAAAACTACATGATAAGGCAGGAGTCCTAATAAGCCACAACCAATTAAAGCAGATATCTGATTGAAAAATTAAGACCAATGTTTCAGACTGTAAAGTTTTACAAGTGTGTGTGTGTGTGTGTGTGTGTGTGTGTGTGTGTGTGTGTCGTGAAAGCATCCCCTCGCCGTGACGAAGTGGATGAAGATCAGCGAGTGAAGAAGTGTAAATATTTGACGCCGCAGTCAAACACAAAATCCCAGACAGACCCGAGCGTGTGTTTTTTTCTTCTCACAAGCCAACCACAGTGTGTTTTATTGGGTGCTTCAGTAATACAAGTGCACAACAAACCACTCTGCAATTGCAGAGGTGGCGGGTAGCCAGTAAATATACAAGTCCTGCCTCTTTCACGGGCAGACCTATACTTTTGTGGTCTGCCTCAAAAGCCTTTGAAAAAATACATACAGTACAAACAAAATCAGAGGAAGTTTAAAAAGCATGAAGGATCCATTGACGCAAACCTTCCTGTTCCATGCAGATAACATATTGATGACAAAATACAAAAAAACAAGGAAAACAAAGTAAAAGCATAATATTCTGCATGTTTGTTCCAGGTGCCACTAAGAAAAATGAGAATACATACTGTATAGCTGGAGGACAAATGCGTATGATATTTATAATATTCTGTGTTTTTTTGTTTTGTTTTCTCCAATACAATACTTCCAACATTCAGATATTGGAAAATAAAAATCCCAATCTACTCTTTGTATAAAAAAGAAGCTTTCAAGTCAACAAGGAACAAAAGGACATTTTTTGTCTTCATTGATTTTTTTTTCCTCTAAACACAGAAAAGGTAGATACAATGTTGAGGTGGAGGAGGAAGAGGAGGAGGAAGGTGATAGGAGGGCAGGATTACTGTTGCACTTACTGAGTGTGCTTTGACAGACTAAAGGCCTGCACACACTGGGGGCGTTTTATTTTTTGTGCAATTAATTAGCATGTAAATATCCTTTTTCCAAACTGTTGAGTATTTTTTACACAGAACATGAATATTAAACGCCATTTCTTTCCCCCGGAACAAGGTGATAAAGAGTTTAGTTATTTATGAAACAGCAAAGAGGCTCCATCGTATGAATCAATAACTTTATAACTCATTGCAACCTTGATCAAAAGGCAGACCAAATCCATTCCTTCCGTTCTTACCTTTCACAATGAAAGCCCGAGGCATTAAAACTGTAATCGTTTGCCAGAGGGAACTCAAATTCACGCTAAAACGAAACTGAAAAAGACAGCTGACAGCATTTTTAGGCTACGCATCAGTTCACCGCAGACAGACAATAGATCAGTGATCAATAGGATCAAGGATCAATGGGATCCTGGTCGTTGGTCGTCTTGCCTGCGTGAATCTATGAGAGCCTTTTACTGAAAGTGTTGCAACTGAGAAGTTTTGCAGCAAAATGTTTTGCACACGAGTGTCAGATTTCTGTGCTGTTCGTTGGTCACGCCCCCTGCTGTGTGAAGGCCTCATGGGTGAGAGAGAGAGGTAGAGAGAGGTACAGTGACGGGGGAGAGGGAGGCGAGGGGTAAAGGAGGCGACGGTTGGTGGTCTATGTAGCGTATCTCTTCGTCCATTGTTTGGCTATTCTGTCATGCTCCGTTCTGTTGGTCAGGTACTGTGTGGCGATGCTTCCCACCAGAGGGTCGGCTGAGAGGGACAAAGACAGAGAGAGAGAGAATATTGAAAGTGTAATCAATCAGCTGGGCAGAAAAAAATACGGTCAACAGTTTTCCCAACAGGTTTCCCCTCTCACGCCCAGATGACGTAAAATGTTTGTGCAAGTGAAGATAAGTTATAGAACAGAAATTATAAAAATGTCAAGTGGCTCGCTCATGTTTATTGTAGTGCATATCAGATCATGGAAAAATGTGATTAAAGGCCCAAGTTTCTATAAATGTACACTTATTAGTTTATAATATCATTTAGTATTTCTTTTAAAGTAAAAACATTATGCAAACTGATTTTTCACATTTTCCCCTCCACACTAACCACAATTGATATAAATGTAATTCCATTTCATGCTGGTGGCAAACTTAAAAGACTTTTGCCGGGGGGGAAGGGCAGATGCAGCATTCCCTTTATTATGGTGTGGTGTCTAAAATTCAGCAGTATCAATAACCAATAAATCCTCTCTAAAAGGATTAACAGGCAAAGACAACCCAATCAGGAGCGGCGAGGGACAGAGAGAGAGAGAGAAAGAGAGAGAGAGAGAGAGAGAGAGAGAGAGAGAGAGAGAGAGAGAGAGAGAGAAAGAGAGAGAGAGAGAGAGAGAGAGAGAGAGAGAGAGAGGGGTGGGAGAGAAAGAGAGATGTGGATGGGCGGTGAAATAACAATAAAACCACCATCTTGGAGGATAACTTCCTGGACTCAAAACGTCTCCCCAAATGACACACAAAACGTTCGCCTTGCATCAGACACAAAGACTCGTTCTCCGCTGTGGACATGTGGTTTTATTATTTACAACTTCGGGGCAGCGACTGTGCCAACAGCCCCGTCAGCGTTTAGACGGCATTGAGCAACAACGAGGGTTTGAATCGGGTAGTTAATGCAATCGCAGAGACCTACTGACGTCACAATAACATAAAAAGTGTCTCAGAGAAGTGTCTCTCACCTGGGTTACAGTCTGTGAGCAGGGAGCAGATGGACAGCAGCACCTTGGAGATGGTGAGCGCGGGACTCCAGTTGTCCTTCAGGATGTCCAGACAGATCACCCCCTGACTGTTGATGTTGCAGTGGTAGATCCTCGTACGAAAGGTCACCTGAGGACGCACAGACAGGAAGAGTTTTAGAGACGTCACAGGAACGTTACCTTCAAGAGGAAAGAGAATCATGTGCTGCACAAAGGATAACACACAGAAAAGAATAACCAGGAACACAACTAAAATAAAAGCATACTATAATAGAATAATGAAATGGGCTTCAATTAATTCCATCAGTGCCACCAGCAACAGAAAAACCTCAGAAACCACTGCTCTACTGATGTTTCACAACATTCCTGTTGCATAACACCAGCACGACCACAGAGACCTGCAGAGATCAGGAAGAGTTGAGATCTGATCAAAGCTAAAAAAAGCGAGCGTGTTTGCAGTGAATTTACATGAAGAAAGTCGGTTTGTTGTGTCAGCTTGTTATAACTGAGTAACAACAGGTGAGACACAGAGGACAGGTAACGGCTGGACGTAACATGGCTGTATGGTACTTTTAAAAGGCTTTCAAACAGCATGAACTCCCTCCCTCTATTATCCACATGATATCTTGATAATTCAGACCAACAGAGGGCAGCATGGTGTATAATCAAAACAACACAACAACAGTTTTGTTGCCACCTTGAATATTGGATCCCAGCTCCCGAGTGTGAATTCACTGCTTCACCCGTCACAGTAAACAGCTTCCACAAACCACACAGCTTCACAACAGTGACCCAGCACATGCCGGTTAATGTTGCTACCATTGTTCCTCTATTGTATTTGTACTTCATAAAAAACAAATAATGAAAAAGAGACGATAAGAAAACGAGTGCTTAAGACACCACAAACAATAACAAAAAAGGAAAAGAAGAAAGTCTCAGCGAACATTATTTAAAAAGAAAAATATTACAAAAATAAATGACAAAGAAGATGAATAATACACACGTCAAGAAATAATTAATCAGGAAAATCAAGAACTAAGTGTAATGAGAATTTTCAATTAAAAACACCTAGCTCTTGATATCGTGTACTTCGCCGTTCCACATCGGACCAGGTTTCATTTTTAAAAAAACAAAAAAAGGCAATGATGAGCAACCTGTCAAGTATTAAATGAAGGAATTCAGCAATTCGTGCTCACGACTGAGCTGACCCCGAACACGCCAAATCAACCGAACCTCCGCTGCTCCTGTGGTCCGTCCCGGCTCGGACACAAAGCTTGACATCTGCTCGGTTCTGACACTTGACACCACTGTTTTACTCCGCTGCGCCAATCACCAACATCTGGCCCTCCTGACCCACCAGAGGAAACCTCTAATGAGCCTTGGCATTCCCAAAAATCACACAAGGGCAGGACGTTATAAATAACCCCCCTCCCCCGCCTCTGCTCCTGGCCTAAGTTCAGAAACAGAAACGCATCCACCTGGTGAACTTGTCAGCTCTTGTTTCTCTTTCAGAGCATTTTTTTTTTTAAAGGAGAGTCTGATTCTGGATCTAAAACTGCGGAGCCCGGGGTCTGAGTGCATTCAGCAACTGAGCTTCACTGGAGCGTCTCCGAAGCAGTGAGGGAGTGTATGGCAGCTACTGGCTGAAGGGTTTGGTGTGTGTGTGTGTGTGTGTGTGTGTGTGTGTGTGTGTGTATGTGTGTATGTGTGTGTGTGTGGAGGGGTTTTGGCTGCAGATCACAGTGTGTCGGAGGGGTAGGAGGTATTAGAGGGGGGGCGGAAACACTCAAGTCCCTCTGGCAACAGAGAGCTGGGCCGGAGCCTGTGGATTTGTTTGAGTCTGCTGTCAAACACAGAGCTGGTGGTTACACAGCACAAAGAGCGAGAGAGGAGGGCGAGCGAGCACGGGGAGGGGTGTCCATAACAGAGACAGAGAGAGAGCGAGGGGAGACAGAAAATGAAGGCCAAGTGAACGAGTGTTCGAGTGCAGTGCAAACTGAAGGGCGATGGGGCCCCGGCCGCCTGCGTGTCGTCCACTCAACCTCCGTAAACTACCGGGTAGACGGCGCGCGACAAACCGCCCAGGAGATGATTTGAGAAGAAAATTGTGACGAATCCTCATTAAAAAAAAGTGCAAACCGAGGCGCATAAGGGTGAGTAAAAAAGCAGCAGAGTGGATCCTGAACAAGTACCGCGACACCGGTTGTGATTTAACGAGCGCCGCCATCCTACTTACCCAGAGTAATAATTACATTACTTTATTGGCCATTACAGGCTATTTTACAGAAAAAACAATATAGTGATTTTGAACTAAAGTAGGCGAGGTATCAGGTCAGTCACATGAACTCTCAAGTGTAGCTGAGACGTTTAGCTGTGACTTCGACTGTTAAACGTAGCACAAAGGAAAGTTCCTTTTTATTTTTTCAGTTGTTTCATAACTTGTATCGAGGCTTCTTTGTGTGATAATTGGAGAGATGTCTGGTCATGCCTGGACCAAGAAGCTCACACAAACAGACGTGAGAACCTGTAAATAAATGAAGAGAGAGGAGAGCCCTGCGTCATAACGTCATCTTCGGGAAAAACAGTTTGTGGCTGGAGGCGGAACCAGTAAACACGAGGAAGTGTGAGCGCTGGACAGCTGCCAGTCAAACCAAGCGCTGTATAATGTAGGAAGATGAGTCTGTTCTGATAACCGTGATACTCACACAGCCTTGTGTACCCGCAAATTATTCTGCACAAAAAAATCAAATAAAAAAAAAGTGAGTTTCTATTGTGGAAGAAAACGTGTGCTCCTGCAGTGTGCGTGTGTGTGTGTGTGTGTGTGTGTGTGTGTGTGTGGGTGTGTGCGTGTGTGCGTATCACAATCTCTTTCCAGATCATTAAATGACCCAGATACTTCCTCCACACTTCCCCCATTAGCCGTGCAGGAAGTTGACACTTGGTCAGCTTCCTCAAAACATCCAAATTATTTAACAGTCGCGCCTACTGGCTGCTGACCTTGGGGGGTTTGAAGGGGTAGTCTGGCGTGAAGGCGATGTCCAGGAAGAAGACGCCTCCCTCGTACACGGAGCCCGGGGGTCCCAGGATGGTCGACCTCCACTCGTAGATGTTGTCTCCTTTCGGGCCGGCGCTGGGAGAATTGAAACAAAAGACGTGTTAATATGTTAATCGGCGCGTCGGCCTCGACAGCCTGGTGTTCAAACTGCCAGCGGGCTGACAGAGATTGTGGGGGCGGGGGTGGGGGCTTCTGACAAGTTAATGACGGAGATTTGGGGAAACGCCGTCGCAGTGGGGGTTTGAGGGGTTTTCAGTTTGTGGCTATTTTAGTGGGATTTAGATTATTTTACATTTTGATTACAAGATTAGATTACCTGTTACTGGGAGCTAAGTGGAAACACAGACGCACACACACACACAGCGATTTCATATTCGAGCCAGTCTTCATGCATGAGATGAGTATTTTTTGCTGAAGTGGAAGCTGAGGGTCACATCTGTTGTTTAGGCCCAGTAATTAATGCTATTTCCATATTAAGCCCCACACACACACACACACACACACACACACACACACACACACACACACACACACACACACACACACACACACACACACACACACACACACACACACACACACACACACACACACACACACACTGTTGTTTGTGGTAAGACCCTGAGCTGGCAGCGAGCCAGCAGGAGTCCGGGACAATGTCCAGATCACAAAGTCTGGGACGACGAACAATCCCTCCGATTTCATGCAATTACCTAGGATGGTGTTTAATGCCAACTCGTAGTTTTCTGGCACATGTGCTTACAAATGTGTGCACGCGGACAGTCCGACACACAGACACACACACACGCACACAGGGTTTTGCTTTCCCTGAAGGCTGTTGCATCACTGTTCACTTTCATTCAGACATAAACCAATAATCTCAGACAGAGATTTCCGGTGTAATAACCACAAACTGTTAAAAGCAGAGCCTGGCTTCAAGCATGCCCTTGAAAGAAAAGAAGAAAAAAAAGATTGATCTCCATAAATAAAAAATAAGACATTTCCTTTCTCCTGCAGTATCAACACATGACAATTCTACTTTGCCACTCTTTCACACGCTCTGTTAAGCCTTCTTTAATGAGCCGATTATGATTATTTCTTCTCCAAGGAGTTTTCTTCCAAATGTCAACAGCAGCGTCGTCAATCTGGACCCGTGTGGTGTTCAGGCACAAGGAAAATCTTTTATTTTTGTGAGAGTCACAATAAAAAAGCAAGCCGGGCGTCGTTGAAGGAGACATGTACGGACCTACTACTAAAACTGGGACATAAACATGGAGGGTGCTGGCTGTCAGGTGCTGAAGAACACGTTCTCGACAGACAACATTTCTCTCCCAAAAACAAACTGTGTTGCATTTTTGTCACGATCCGAACCAAGTACAGGAAATGACCTCTAAATACAGCGAGTCATAGGCTCTCAGAGACAGATGTTGACGTCCGATAGCCAACAGTTAGTTGAGCTTGGAAAGTCATAACAATATAAAGTGAGGGCGAACGGGTGGTCATGTTCAGCTGCTCCAACATTCTTCTGGTGCATTTAAGTGAACTTAAATTGGAGCGGAGGGATTCAATATTTCCATCATGCCTTAAATGGGATTGGATGAGTTTTGACACGAGGTTGTCAGATTGCCAAAATAAACGTTTTTAGTAAATGACCTCATCGAATCGCTGTCCTTGACTGAAGAAATTAAAATAAGTCAAAGGAGTTATTTGACTCATTGATTAATCTATCAGATTGCTTATTCAACATTCATTGTCCCGCTGCCGATGAATGCAAACGGACCTCTTTAGACGTGCTGGAGATGAGACTACTTTTCATGTGGTTAGGAATACCCAAATCTGAATAAGGAGAACATAAAAAAAATCTAAAAATAACCCACCGGTCAGTGATAACGGTGTAAAGCCTCATTCAGACCATTTCAGTGTGGTGTAAATCTTAGACCATATTCAAGAGAAGGACGTAGTCGCGCATTGGTTTGTGCCCGGCGGTTTAAAAGCTCAGAGTCTGTTGTCTTGGCCGCCGTACTCTTTTCTTTCTTTTTTTTGCAACCCAAAGTGACACGAGAGGGCGGAGCTAAGAACACCCGAATGCTGACCTTTTTAGGTGACCACAATGTTAAAGTTAACTTTCATGAACTAAAAACACACCGTGAAAGAGTTTAATAAGTAATAACGTGTACAGAGCCGTGGTAGCAACCTGTCAATCACAGTAAGCCCTCCTAAAGCACTTTATGGTCTGTTTGACTTTAAAAGACCATCATTTACTAAATGAACATCATACTGTATTGAGGAAGACTTGAAACTAGAGATTGAGACAAACTCATGTTCACAATGTTTACTGAGGGAATAAATCAAGAGAGAAGTAGAGTCCTAGACTTCTATACAACCACAGGAGTCGCCCCCTGATGGCCATTGGAAAGAAGGCGCTTCCTCATTGGCTCCACTTTTCAGAACCGGAGGTTGCCGCCTGGTGTAAAAGTAAAAAAACCACAGGGCTCTGCCGCTATAAAGTTAATCCTGGCTTTAACTTTAACCACAACAATCTAGCAAGATGCTGCGGCGGCCAATCAAATGAGTGCAAAGACTCTGAGAACTGTAAAACTGCGGTGCGTCCCGATTCCCCTTCAGATTCACGGATCCCTTATTTAAACATGGTCTTCCTGGATGATCTTTCACGTCTCACAGTGATCAACCAGGTGTGCACAGGGGAAAAAGTAGACAAAGATTAAACTTCTGTCGAGCTCTCTTTTTTCCATTCTTTTAACAAAATGACTTTCATCAATTTTAAAAACAGTGCCACACTCTGAATGCCTCGGGGGGAAAGCCTTTCGAAAAGCTTTTGACGCCCTTTTGAGCGATACTATAAACACTTCTGATGCAGTCGGCCGATATGTTGTGCAAACTAGTTAATTTCAAGAGAGTCCTGCTTGGCTCGTGATCAGGCAGCGGGATCCTGACTGATAGAAATATCAAGTGAACTAGTTGTGATCCCGCTCCAGCTCTTCAAACATTACTTCATACGTTTCCCGTGCTATAGGCAGAACCCCATAGAAGGCTTATTCACCTCGCTCAAGGCAATCTCCCATTCTGTGCCACACACGCCCTCAAGGTAACACTTCCATTACCGCCGCGCGACTTCAAAAGCCTCCTTGACGCCCGCACTGAAAGAGACGGGCGACTATTCCATTTCCAAACTTATTCAATCAGCCGTGATAATGGCTCGACGGCGTGATGGGGAGATAGAGATTAGCGGGCGCGGCAGAACCCCCCCACCCCTCCCTCCTATCTCCACCCAGCTTGGAGGCGAGATTGCTGGAGGAGATCTGACAACCGCACAAGGGCTGTGGATAAAGGCGAAGTCAATAGCAGAATGTGCATGCCACCGCTGGCGGTTGCTTGGAGACCTCACCCCCCTCCCTGCCTCCCTCCCTCCTCCCACCGGCTCGGGCGTTCCTGTGGCGCTTTGTTGCAGCTGGTTGAGGGCCAGCTCGTTCAGCATCTGACAGGCCTCTCGCTTGGCCGTTGAGTTTTGGAGAGAGGTGAGCGGCGCGGACTGAAATCCGCGGCACCATGTGAGTGTTTGCACCACATGCCACTCGCCAGGCTTTAATTAATGCACGCTTAATGACGGGAGTTAAATAGCCAGTGACTC
This sequence comes from Clinocottus analis, assembly GCF_023055335.1. Taxonomy (NCBI): domain Eukaryota; kingdom Metazoa; phylum Chordata; class Actinopteri; order Perciformes; family Cottidae; genus Clinocottus; species Clinocottus analis. Next base: position 12,636,010 of record NW_027176251.1, on the reverse strand, counting down.
CTTGACCCGGGTTAATAGCTATGCTGAATATTCTGCTCTGCAGCCCTGACGCATCCAATTCGGTGGAAATCATTAGGTAATCAAGGCGCCGGATGAAGTTGTATTCCGCAAGGGCAAACCTCGTCTTGTCGTGCACGGCATGCAGAGAAATCAGTACCATCGGATTAATGTGAAGTCAACGGAGGAGTTAAGGAGAGCAAACACACGACAATCTCAACAGACAGTGGGGTAAATATTCCATGCGTCTTTTTCCTCCTTGCTCCCTCTCAACAATCTCCTTTTCAAACAAACAGATCCGGTCGGCACAAACACGCGATGTGAGCCGGTGTAAGAGCGCTGCTTATGGGCTTTTGGTTGGAGGCAGCAATAGTACGAGCCTCTGCTTCAGCAACGCTACATCTGCAGCGCACCGTCAGCCAAACCCCTTGATTCAATGGGTATTTGGGTCATTTGTTTCAGGGGTCTGGGGTGCGTTAGGGTGCGGGTGTCCGTGGGAGTCTCACCGCTGCCCGTCCTCATAGTAGGAACAAGCTTTGACAGCTGGGCTGCTTCCTCCACAACGGAGCACCAAAATAGAGTTGTTTTACTTTGAGTTTTTTCCCTTACAGTTAATCATCTTGCGATTATCATATTTCTAAGCGAAACAACAGTCCAGATCCTTCCCGAGGGCTGCACACTTCATCAAATATGAATGGAAATCATTATTTGGGCTTCCCACATTTAGACGTATGGGATCGACTGCGATATTGATAATGACGTTTGAAGTGATATACAGTGCAAATACAAGTGAAACCTTTTGGTAACAATTGCTTTTTTTTTTGTTTTCTTCTCGTGTGGTCATGGGTAAAGTCAGCTGACTGGCAGGAAGTTGGTCTAAAGCAGTCCAGAGTAGAAGAGGAAAATACTGCAGAGCAGACGGGCAATTCATGATACATTCAGGTGTAGAGGAACCCGTATTTTAGGTCTTATTTTGAGGCAATGATGTGTTAATGAGCAGGAATGTAGCGCAACTTAAAAGTGAAAGCAGTGCTTTCTTGATTTAATTTTGGGTAAAGAGTTTTTCTTACAATTTAATTTTGCGCCGAGAAGTCTCCACACTACTTCAGCAGGAATGCAGCACATCCTGGTTTCTGTATTCTGTCGATTGAAATGTGAACGCTCAACAAAATCAATAAATAATCCAGATAAATCATCCTGATAATAAACTGTGATTATAACATTTGTGCAGACCTATCTTTCACTAAATGCAGCAGCAGCAGCAGCTCATGTCGTAGGGTGGTGATGGTGGAAGATGCGAGGGAGCAAGGAATTGCATCCCACACTGACATTGCTCAGCGGTTCATCTCAACACAGACTCATCGGTGCACACGAGGAAAGATTGGACCGCCAAGACAGCTTTCAGAGGAGGATTAAGAAAACGGTTTCTTCTTCAAACAGAAAAAGGAACACTTTACCACTTTTTTTACATTCCGATGTTTCTGAAAACTATCCAAGCTGTGACCCCCTTGTTAGAGACGGCAGTAATAATTTCCATATATATTGAATGACCTTTCCTCCCCACGATGCAGTGCGGTATGTGAGACCAGGGTGCCCATTTAATCATCCTCATCGCCTTATTTCATAGACAGGGCAATCTGCAGATTGGTGCCAATGCAAAAAAAAGAGAAAGGATCACCTTTATCTTGCGGCATGAGAGCTGGGCTAATCTACGGAGAAAATCGCCAACCCTATCTTGTCACCCAGAGCCAATTCTCACAGACATCGGAGCTTGGGTTAAGTTGATGAAAGAGATGTAGTCATGAGACGGGCCTGTACCACTCACGGGGGAGTTCAAGGTAAATTAATATACTCTGATCATATTTACAGGGAAGGTACATTTTTTTGAAAACCCAAACTGGTTTCATCTTGGGAATTTAGCCAATGCTGCCAACGACAAACCAGAATAATCTCATGCAAAGAAAAAGACACTGGAAGCAACCACCGTTCAAGAACGACAAACCGAGCAGGAACAAGCAGTCATGTGAAGCTCGAATGAGTGTGTGGTAGTAAAAGAGCCGAACAGAAACGTTCATTTAGACATTCAGAGACGACCCCCGAGGCTTTACTGTGTTATCACGACGTGTCCTTTTACGTCCCAGTTAGTTACATGTTCCAGTTGTGTGTGAGGTTTATTTTAATGAAACTGTCCGCTCCGCAGTTAAGACCTCGGAGACGAGTCTCGTTAGTGTGAGACCGTGAGCACAAGCAACAGTTTAATTCCCAGCAGGCTTCACTGCCACAAATACGCAGAGGATGTTGTCCGGTTCGATCAAACTAAAATCGTGTTAACCTGCGAGGCATGTGAGGAGTTCTGGTGTCGTTTGAGAGATTTATTACAAAATAAAACCTCTTTTCTTTGAAAGCTGTTAAAGCTGATGCTGATATCGGTTGTATTAAGCTTCTATGGAAAATATCCGCCCCTGTAACCAATTCACCTTGTTGAAGGCGTTTTAGTCCTATCTTTGTGAGAATATGACCATGTTTAAACAAACGGAGCATGTGGAACGACGTTGTTGCAGGACACTATGAAAAGAAAAAAGGTCCCCTGCTACATTGTAGCCGACACGAATCCTCGTCGACCACATGTGTTCTGTAAAACGCTTTTTTGAACGGCCGCCTTTCAAGTCGACAGAGGGTTTGTGTTGGAGACGGCAAGATTAGGTTACGCTCAAAACATCAGATTGGAATATCACTTCAACGCAACAACAAGAAAAGGTCAGAACAACAAATGCTGCGAGAAAGAAAAGAAATGTTACTGGTGAAAACAGCGAGCGCCACGCCGGCGTGCTCCCGAAGCGGCCTGTCGCGCGGCGCACTTGTTTACAGGAGCAGGTAAATAGCCGTCTGAGCCAGGAATCGCTCCGAGGGGCTGATAAATAAAACGGGAGAGAGAAAAAAAAAACAGTAAATTGAATGTGAATCAGTGTGTTTTGGAGCTCGCGAATGCCGGCGCGCACCAATAAAAGCCATTATCTGCATTATTCGCCATTCCGGCTCGTTCCCCTCGGGCGGCATTTTCTCCTAATGGCACCGTCGTTCAGTTAAGATCTTCTTTTCTATCAGCGCGGCTGCTGCCGTTATCAGAAGGGGAACTTTAATGAAGCAATCTCCACCTCCTCCACCACCCCGACCGCGGAAGAGCCCCAAGACCAATTACTGTGCAGCTCAACGGTCCGAGGTGACACCTCCTTCCTCTGCGCTCTTGTCTTTATTGCCTCAAATGACATGGTTTGTTTTTTAATCAAACCTTTTATTGTTCATGTGTCCAATGAAATCAGCAATTACTGGCCGGACGGTCTATCCAGCAGCGGGGGGAAATGGTTGAGTAGGTGGTTGCGTGCTTTGGAAGTAGAAAGGGAACAGTCCAATTTCTATTCTCGCAGGAGGCCAACCTCGCACGCTGGGCTGAATCAATCTAAACCGCAGTTGGTATTGAGCTCAGGAAGTGTACTTCTAAAAAGGAGAGGGTTTGAAGGAGCAGCCTTTCGCTCAGGAAGTTTGTCCCCACTGAGGTTTAAAGTCACATTAACAGAGCGGTAAGTAAAACAGGGGGGGGATCTGTATATTTTCCTGAGACTTCCGTTTGAATTCAGCACGAGGCTTCTGAGGTACGGCAGAGATTTTGGCGCGGCAAGCAATTTTTTTTTCCTTCTTCTTTTTCTTCTCTTCCCTGCATCTGAGGCGCTGCACGCAGCCGGCGTCTGATGCAGTGCAAATGTTTGCCTCTGGCGGGAGATGAATAATGCAGAGGCATATAGCTGCGCAATAACACACAGGCTTTGCATAAAAAGGGAACAGCACAACAATCATGAGTCATAAAGAAATATTACTTAGCCAACTAAGCGTTGCTGTAGCGTGTACCCGGGGTGAAGGGATGACACGGCAAGCGGTGGCCCCATTAATGAGGACCTCATGACCACTCCAAGCAAAGTTGTGCAATTTGGCAGAAAATATGTAACAAAATAAATATTTGAAGAGATATTAATCACAACTGCAGCAGATAGCCTATTTCTAAACAATTTCTGAACATTGAAGTAAAAGAGTGTGCGTGTGCGTGTGTGTGTGTGTGTGTGTGTGTGTGTGTGTCCTGTTTCAAGAGGTAATTATAAACATTTGCTTTGCATGAAGAAAAAGGAGGTAGAATTTGTGCTGACATGCAAATTGGCGTGCAGTCCAGGGATTCGCGGGAACGCCGCTTCAGGGGAGGAAACTGCCTAAAAAACAGATTTGCCTCAGAGACAAAACTGCAGCCTCTCGCAATTTAGAAAACTAATTTAGTCAAGAGTATGATGCTAATATTTTCTAATTTCGCAGCCCTGCACCGAAGTCTATTCAGCCATAATTAGAGACCCTCTTTAGCCTTCCTCCGCAAAAGCACTCTGGGCAGTCATTTGGCCCCCGCGGGCCGAGGGAACGGACTTATTACCGAAAGGTCAGTGATCAGAACAAGCTGAGCTGCCAGATCTGCTGCCGAGCCCGATCCCGCGCTGGTGCGCTCCCCCGACAGCCCGCATTAGCGCTCAGGTTTGCAGGTAGAGTAAATGTGACACGGTTCTCCTTAAGCAGCGGTTAAACACATCGGCGTAGAGAAAAATGGGCATTCCTATGAGATGCTATCCCAGTGGTAATTATTAATTTCATAATTTGCGACCAGAGCGAGTGTTAACATGTCGTCCCCTTTGGCCGTGAATATCATTAAGACACTTTAAACCGTCTGGGTTTGAGCTCTGATTTGTGGCTTCAGGGGTTTCCGTCAGCGTTGGAGATGTCAAAGGAGGGTAGTCGGCTCTGTTGACTTAGAAGTTTCTGTGGCTCCTCACTCATCAAAAGATTCTTTCGTTTGCTTTCGTGTCAAATTACCAGTCAACCACCCCCTTACTCTGCTTTCTGTGAAACAAAATGCCCCCTCCACCTCCCGCCCGAACTCCTACGTACAAACCCATCCATCCAAACATTCTGGACAAACCTTTGCCCTCCATCCAAAAAAAGAAGAAACACCTCACAAACGAGGACATTGAGAATTTAAATGACACACATGAATCAGGGCCTGGCCGCGCTTCGCTGACAAACCCGGGCCCGGTGTCAGAGTATTTCTTTCCCCACTCGGAACTTAGTGCGAGGAGAAAATGAATGAGGATGGAGCGGTTTGCTCGGGAAGGAAAAGGATTTGGGAGCAGATGTTTCATAGGTGCACGGAGAGAGAATGGCGGCCACAACAAACCAGCAGCACCCAGTCTGCTGCAGTCCATCTGTGTGCCGTAATGTCCTTCTGCTCCGGTACCGGCGAGAAACACATCTTTATTTATTTCTAGGTGTGATGTTTTCTTTCCAGATTGCATGTTTCTTCCCGTCTTATGTTCCTTTTCGAGGGCACTCTTCGTCATCTACGCTGTAATACGTTTACTGTGTACGTGATAAAATCGCACTACTTCAAACTGTATTTGCCGTCTCTTTAGCCCCACTCTGTTTTCAACCACCTTTCACTTCCAGCGTTCAGCGTCATGGAAGCAAATACATGCTCTTTGATTGTTATTAGCAGCATACTTGAGAGTGACTCTACTTGATGCTTGTTACGGTCAGAATGATGCTCAGGGCCGTAACAATTATTAAGACTGAAAAAAATATATATGATACACTCTCACACAATCCAATTCCACTGTTGAACTCACTGCTACCAGCACATGCTCATACACAAAAGGTTTGAACAAAATGTTTTCATTTAACTGCAGCCATTCCTTAACACCTTGCTGCGTTTCTGTTTTATACGACCGCCTACTAAATATGTTTGTGCTTTGGAGTGCCGGTTGGACATTTGTCATTGTTTTTCTGACATTTTAAACAAAGCGAATATCTGATTATTCGATAAGGAAAAGCATTACCTGTAGTTTTAGGTTAAAATATTTCAGTAGATTCTATAAAACCATGTTTTCATTTTGCATTCGCTCGCTATTTTCAAAAGCATTTAATCAATTTCAAAGGTCGATTTCGATCAAACGTCCTCATTATTCTCAGACTCCGGCTTGTTGGCGATGTCAATGTCTGATCCGCTTCAACACAAAACGTCTCCAACAAGAAGACCCTGTTTTTATTTATTCTGCTCGGTGAACAAAGCGATTCGGATTCTGAAGCAGTGCCTTCATGAAGGTCTTTAGCTTTTTGCAGTCGATGAACAAGACCTTCACTGAAAAGGTCAGGAACATGCCAGCGTCAGACACAGATGGGTGCCTGGAGCTCATCAATATTTATAAAAGGTGGTGATTATGGAACAAGACATCGATTAGGGGCCGACTCCTCCAAGGTCAAATGAAGACGTCATCGGAAAAAAGCATTCGCTTGTTTATTCGCTTCTCCTTGCAAAAAGATCCGACGCGACAAAACACAGGGATAGACTCGAACGACCGAGAGGTGTTCCTGCCGCTCACCCCCTCCTCCCTGGGCCTCCGGGTATACAGCCCTCCACCCCCTCATGAATATTGATGACCCTCCCTGCTGTGTTTAATGGTAAAGCTGTGAAAAATGATGCTGGGTGTGTCACTGGCACAGAAGCCCCCAGAGTCCTGGCACAAACCAATATGCAGCCATCACAGGCATGGAGACGATCCCATCAGCGGGGAGAGAATTAGAGGTCAGAACCCACAATGAGGAGAACCGCGTGTCTTGGTGGAACTTGATGATGATGATGATGATGATGGTGACGCATAATCATCTCGTGGCATTAGCGAGCGTGTGGTGGTGACCAGCTGTGTTTGTGTCTCTGTGTGTGCGCGTGTTATTTTGAGAAAAGGCCGTTTCCTGCAGCCTGCATGATGTCATCGGGGAGTGAAAGCTCTGTTTTGGGGCATCATGGGGACATTACATCACACCCAGGAAAATTCACGGATCAGAAAAGGCTATTTTTTTTTTCGAAGGTCCCGCCACACGCTACCGCTGTGCTAAAGCTGAAGCCGTAATCGAGAGGGAGATGTTACAGGGAAATTGACAGTTTGTTAAACCCCTCCCCTAAACAGCGAACGTCCATTCGTAGCTTGGCAACCGTAATGAGGCCCGTCACACTTTGGATTTTGCCACGAAACAGTGCAAACAGTGCGAGATATCTTAATACAGGAACTAACTAGCTCTACCTTGCAGGACAGGACAGGACAATGCACAAAACCCATCAAAAAAAGACCTACTGAAAACATTAAGCAAATCAGTCGCGCCGTTTTCAACCAACTCACGGAGGTAACGCCGGCTTACTTACTAGCTAGCTTTCTCCAGCTGGTGATATCTGCCTGCAGAGGTTGACGCTCATCAGCTAGAACCAAGATGTTATTTGTATCTCTTGCAACAGCCAAGGCCTTTGCACAACAAGTCCATATTTTTATTTTGAATCTATCGTCCACGAAAACTCGTTACGCACAGAAATCTAGCACACCGAGTCCAATGCGCTTTATTGTCCCTTTCACACAATATTAAAGGGATCAATACATAAATTGCCTTAGCAAGGTGCTATCATTCCGATGCCCAGAGCACAATCCAACAGCTCATCCTTTGTTTCGAGACAATCCCCAAAATATTCAAAGCTGTTCTGCAATCATCTGCCACCACCCATCTTTAAACCCTTCATCGGTGTGTCCTTTACTTTGTCGTGCGGTGACTCAGCTCATCAGGTGGCATTTTGGATGAGGACGTTTGCGTGTACGATGTCTTCAAGTGGTCAAACCGCTCGCTAAAGGCTTTTGACGAAATGCGACAAAAACGCAGCAATAAGCTGTTCCAAAAACTTGAATGACGCAACAAATGTTCAGAGTAGACGCCAGAACGTGATTGAACCAACACATGGTTGTATTTATTCATCTTGAATGCGCAAAAATTTCGGACGTAATATACGGTCTTGGTCTTCAGGTGGGAGAGGGGCTTAGCTTATGTCTTAAATAAAGATCCAATTCTGTAAATCGATGTATATTCTGTGAAAGTGTGCTCTGTTTGTAATGTCAGGAGCTATTCTGTAATTAAGTTTGGTAAATTACTTTCTTGCCGTTTCGACTCACCGGCTACCTTTATCTACTTCTACTTCAGTTAGTGGGTTCTTACATTTCCCAGAACGACTTGTGACAGTTTGACGGGGGGTGTGGGGGTGGGTTGGGGTGAACTTGTTACCCAAAATGCACCTTGGGCCACGCCTGAGATGCACTTAATCTATTTGAGCCGCCTCAGGATAAGAAATTGGTGTCTCTGCCTCTTCTGCAACGGATTATTCTGCTGCGATTGCTGAATGTTGGTGAACAATAGCAGCTTAAAAAAAAATCTTTGACTCTGGATGGGTTGACACCAAAACCTGACATGTAGCATTATGTTTCAGGCAGCTGGACATTGTTCTCCATTGTGGCTGTAATGAAAGTATCTGGGTTGGCCATCTGTGAGGAGACGATGAACACATCCAACATGCACCGTGGTCCAGAACCACAAGGAACACCAGCAGCTTTTTTTTATTAAAAAAACTGTCAAAAGTGTCTTTGTTTTGGATTCCTGCTTGAAAAACGTCAGCGGATCAACAGTACGAGGAAGGAATAGTAACAAGTCACAACAGTTGCAGCGCCGCAATAACAAATGCAGCCACAACTATTGCTGTCACACAACAGCAACGGTGCAAAAGCACAAGATGAAAGAGATAAGTGTGGAAATATGAACTGAAAAGCAGAGAGTATTTTGTTATGACAGGAGCGCATCAGACATGGGAATGTGATTCAGGTGGAGACAAGGCCGTTTTAAGAATCTCCATCATTGTTCCTGTGGTCAACCACCGACAGAAGATTTCAACCAATTCAGCGAAAGCTGCAACTCAACGATTTTCATAATTGTTTTAGCCATTTAATTGAGAAAAAAATGCCAAACATTCATTGGTTTCAGCTTCTCAAATTGTGGGGATTATCTGCTTTTTTGTGTTGTTTATTGTTGTGTTTAATTTCGGTCGGTCACACTTAAACAACATTTACGGGACGTCACATTTGGGTTTTATGGACTAGTGCAGATTAATTGATTGTGAAAATAGTTGTCAGTTGCATCTCTAATGTCAGGATGTCATACCTTTAGTGAAAAACTTTACCACAGAGGATGTACAGAAAAAGAAAGAGTCATGTTTCCCTTTCAGCTCATCAGATTGAATGATAGTACTCAGTAATGTCACTGCAGTATAACATGCAGCCAAGAAAGGGAACCGAAAAACAACATTGTTTCTGTTAGATGCCGCCTGTATCAATAAAAATAATAAAAGCACAATTTGGCTGTACAATATACTTGGAAGTGTAAATACTTGACAGTGAGAATAATTGCTCCTGTTCGTTTTATGCACGACTACTGCCAGGGTGACAAGCGAGCTGTCACAATGCCAAGAGCGAGATAAAGCTCAGAGACACATTTTAAATACTTGCATGTGTTTTTCACACAAGTTGTGCGAAAAAACTAAAAGTATTTTTTTTTTAAAGACGGATTTCAGTTATAACTGCGAGGAAATGAACCGGACAACATAAGCATTAATATTAGACTCGTCACAGTCACGAGAACGCAGGGAAACACGCGATTTATCAACCCAGGAGTGGTATCGTAACGACAGTTAGTCATATTAAACGCAGCTCAGGCTTAACAAACTTTGATGGATGCAGAAGGATGATTTTTTTTAAAAATTAGACTTATTAAATGGGCATCTCCAGCCACAGATGTTTCACAAAAATGGATCCTCGAAACTGTCAAGGCGCTAAATGGTCAAGTCTGGCGACTCGTACACATCTACACCCGAAAGACACAAAGCAGAGCTCTCCACGCACTTGAAGGTGAGACTGAAGAGGCTGCTGTTGGGGAGCAGACTGCAGATTTTAACTAACATGGTGACGACCAATTCTCTCTGAACCGGGACAAAGTGCCCCCTTCCTTGCCTTCCTTCCCATCTCAGCGCAGTGTTTGTTGAGAATGTGCCGAAAAATGAATCTCTTTAACACAACTCTCCGTCTGCCTCCTGAAGGGGGCCGGCAGTCTCCAGGACTCCATTTGTCGCAAGGAGAGAAATGAATAACCGTTCAGGATAACCTGGCCGGGAGCGAGCAGCATACAAATGACGACGCTCGCTCCTTCATGCGAGAACGTAAATGGGGCTGTGATCGTTTGCATTGGGAAATTGAATGTTTGATGCAAGCATACCCTCCTCCTCCCTGTCATTGTTAACAGAGGGCTAATCTATTTGGGTGCATCACAGAAAACACATTATTAGATTGTAGTATCATTTTGGAGGGTACAAAAAGGGAACACACAACACACATGCACGCACAAACACCGAAAAGGATTATCTTGAAGAAGCTTAATTGTTTCCCGGGCAACTAGTTCCCCACTAAGACGGTGACTGTGAAATTTCCGCGAGCGATTATTTTACTTTCAAATGACTTACTCGTGTCCTCCAGCTAAATCCTCTATGTGAGCCAACCTAGTTTTTTTTGTTTTTGGGGTTGGTGGGGTGGGAAGAAGGTAGGGAGGGAAAGAGGGGAGCGGGTTATTGAAATAGATTAGAGTCCTCGAGGAAAACAACATCTCTTTTAGCCCCTGGTACAATAACAAAAAACGGGCTGTGAGCTGGAATGAAAAGGTTAGCTCAATGTTTATCGTTAATGATGGCGGTGTTCTGATGAGACCCAGCAGGGGTGATTAATTCATGCAATAAACACGGCCGTCCAGGGTGAAGTAATTCCAAATCTCCAGATGAGTCATACAAAGTGTTCCTTTATAATTTTAAGCAGGTGCCTTGCAAACAAATGCGTCCGCAATCTAAAATGGGTCAGAAAATCTGCAAAGACTGGCCTCCATTTAATTATATATATATATATATATATATATATATATATATATATATATATATATATATATATATATATATATATATATATATTAAACTTGAAGTTCAAAAAGCATGTGAGTCGTCTCATTAGATCAAGACAGTGATCAGTAAATCAAATAGACGGCCGACAGGTCTCTTCCCGTCTGAACGCATCCTGTCAGTTCACTCGTTGAGTTGGAGAACAGCTACGAGTTCCGGCAATAGCCTTGTTGTTTATTTACGTTCATAATGATGATGATTTTAGGGGAGTGGCTTTGGAGGCGGTCAGTGATGCAGACTTTCTTGCTAGATTCAGTGACATTTGGAGCTGGCGCTGTGGACCCCTGTCCTTAAACAAAAAATTCGGCAACACTGGGTTGGGTTGTTTCTGTTGGATCATTTTGTAAATCGTGCGTACTCTCGATGGTTTCTCAACATGACCGACCCTACAGGAGTACTTATTGAGCTGTATGAAAAAAAACTAATAATCAATGACAGAGTCACCTTGTGTGCATGAAAGCTGGCTTCATCCCAAAAGGTTTGCCTTTTGTCATGTCAAGAGAGACTGATGCACATGTGGTGTGCCACTCGCTCACGACCATATCTCTTCCTCAAAGGGCTGCAAGCCGCAGCAGCAGCGCACAATAACCATTGTCTGTGGTAAATCCCCAGCAGAGCGGAGGGGTGTGGGGGTGCGGGGGGACCACACGAGAATCGAAACGGCTTTTTAAAGTCACACTGCTGCTCATTTTCCACCATTTCAGAGCAACCATAATACTGTGATATCGCAGGCTGCGTTTTCAACAGTGTGCATTATGCAGCAGCAACAACAACAACAATGCCAGAATAGGCGACAGTCTCCCTAATTCACCTGAGATTACCATCTCAAACAAAACACAAACAACAGCATTACGCGCACGGAGACAAAAGCGGGTGCACTGCAGCGTGGCCTTTCCTTTTTCAGACACACAGGAAGCCGAGAAAAGGAGCCAGTTTCTACCACATCCAGTGCAGCTCCAACATCTGTATGTGCAGGCTTACGAGTCATTAGAGAAATGCTGTGATAAGATAACATCTTCTTACCTGCAGTTTGGAGGTGGGTCTAGTGTTATTTCTGCAAGCTCTTTCTGAATCCTGGAGAAGAGAAGGATTTGTATTGTTAAAATCAATGTGTTTTTTTGGGGTGCGGGGAGGGAGGGGTGGGGAGTTCTAGAGGATAACAAAAGCCAGAGGAACGAACAGTTCAGCATGTGCACAAAGTCAGTGTTTGGAGTCCTTTATGAGGGAAGTGTTGCTTTTGAGCCCACCGTCAACACCTAAAAGGCCACCATGCAAGTTAATTCACTGTGCAGATGAAACATATTGTTCCAGCATAAACATCCAAGTTGTCATTGACTGTCAACAAGCAACATTTAAAAAGGAGCACCAAGCATGAGGGTGAACGGGGCCGCTGTGGTAAATGTCAGATAACTGTGCGAAGTGATGAATCAGACGGTGAAGGGCAACGCAGTGAGAGCGCCGCCGCCGAGCTGGCGTCGGCATAAACACGGCACTTCGGAGGACAGTGACGCCGTGCCGTGCAGCAGCCCCACGTTGTGCCGTAGGGCCTCGCAAAGATTTGATTTTACCTGAAGCACGGACGTAAAAATAACAAAAAAAGGGAGACGTTGGAAACTTGGGTTGCTATTATAAGAAGGACTCGGCTGGCCTCAGCCAACCCCTTTGCTCAGCTGGTTGCATAATAACCCTGTCATTGCCTGTTTTTGTATGTGTGTGTGTGTGTGGGGGGGGGGGGGGATAAGTGCTAAGACTAGAGGAGGGAAGCGTTGGAGGTGTCAGGAAGACAAGAGTGCCGGAATGGGAATATGTCTTTCATACGAACGACACCAACGAGCTGTGTGAGCTACCTCCTTTCTGTGGCTTTAGTGTCACACTGAATAGAGTGGATGTTTGAAATGACAATGCCTGTGGGACTGTAGTCTTTTTTTATAACTTCACACCCTCGGGGCAGGGGAGAGGCCTTTGCTTCATCAAACAACCCCTGTGTAAGTGCCGTTCTCTAGAGCCAGCTTCCTTTTTCTCTTTTCTCTTTTCTTCTTACCTCTTGGCACTAGTTGAAAGTTTAGCCGCGGTTTTACTCGAGATCTTGGTCTCCTTCTTTTTGGGCTGCGCTTGCTCTCGCTCATGTTCAGGGGGTACCGATTCCCTTTGTTCGATATCTGAGCTCCCCCCGCTGGTGCTGGGGCTGTCGTCCGGTCTCTGCACTTCGGTGGACATCGTGGGCCCTGGAAAGCAAAATGTCAACCTGTAAGCATGGTGAAGCGAGCGCTCACCTGCACAGGTGGCAATAAAGATGTTATAATGTCAAACTGAGTGGCTTTGAGAGGGAGCCGTGGTTAGGACTCGTTTGATTAAGTCAATGTACAGACGGACGTGGATGGGAGCCGGTATAAAGACATTGGTCGAAGCCAACAGTGCTGTGAATTGCAGACGTATGGGTCCTTTGTGTAAACAGGAATATAATAAACCTGTCCCCTAATGATCTATTGTTGATCATACATTACTCGCTAATTGTTTTTGAGGACTTTATGAGAGGAGATTTACTGGCTTGGATTTATAAAACAGAGCTCATTGCCTTCCCCGTGTCTCCTTTCTTTAGAGAAATGCTGCATATTATTGTGGGTTGAGGTCAATGGTATGAGCAGATAAAATGGCTCTTTTTGCGAGGTAATTGAATCGGAAAGTAACACACATCTCATCGGTGACGGATCAGAGAGGACACTTGAAGAAGAGGAGACCATCCGTGAAGAAGACCCCCTCCCGCCCCCTTTAACACGACAAAGACACGGCTAACACGGACATGTTGTTAGTGGAAATGCCGTTAAACACCGGGCCGCGGGCAACGGGAGATGTGTGAAGTTAATCCAAACGGGGTTTCGTGGCACAACAAGAGGGACACAGACGACTGAAATGTGGCGGAGACGTTGTACCCCCTCACCACCGGGGACGAGTCAAGATGTCGGACATCACTCACGGACGTCTGGGCGAACCGGGTCGGTCCACGTTTGTGGGGATGGAAAGCACAATAGGGGTCAACCGGTGTGAGGGGGAGGGGGGAGCCGGGGGCAACGGCTAGCTAACGTTACAAGGCCGGTGAGGAAGAGGAGGGTGCGTTTGTTACATTGACGTTACTACCGAGGAGGTACATTTATTTTTTTAAATGAAGAGGAGCGGAGGAGAAACTGAACAGGCCTCGGTGTTTTAAAAGTCATTGAAAATACGCAGAGAAGGCGTTTCTGTCGGACTCGTCCGAAACGGCCGACGGCGCTGACGGGAGGAGGAGGAGTGTATGCGGGTGTATGCGGGGTGCATGTGGGGGGTATGCGGGGTGTGTGTGGGGGGTATGCGGGGTGCGTGTGGGGGGTATGCGGGGATCCTCGCCGTTTCTGGAGTGTCCACATTGTGCGTTGAAGTGCAGTGACCCTGCCTCGGCACAAAGGGAGGCTCGTCCCACACATCCACCACCACCACCACCACCTCCTCCTCCTCCTCCCTTCTTTCCTCCTCCTCCTCCTCCTCCTCCTTCTTCGCAGGGAGAAAAAAAACGACACTTTTCCCGGGGCATTTACTTACTTTATCTGCGCATCTACGAGCGGCGGTTAAAGGCGGGTGTCGTGTTTACCTGGCGGCTGGCCGTCGATGCTGCAGTTCCGCGTCGTAATCCCAAAAAGGTAACCGGGAGAAAAAGGAAAAGTATATCCTCTCACACGGCCGCCTGCTCGCTCCCGTGTCCTCGCTATTTAACTGGAGGTAGCAGCAGCAGCAGCAGCAGCAGCAGCAGAGAAGCGATTACAGAGAAAACTGAGGCAGCCCGGACCGCCTCCCCGCGCGCTCCCGGACCGCCTGCGCGCGCACGCCGCTCGTGCTCGTGCACGTGCGCTGCATTCGAAAAAACGAGGTAGGCTGCGCGTGACCGCGATGTACGGAATTGAAAAGCCAAAAAACAAACAGAAGATGATGGTTCTGTTACGTGTACATTGACACCGTTTGGTCCTGTGCGTGTACGTGTTGCGTGCGCGTGTGTTTGCGTGTGCGTGCGCGTGTGTCGGTGTGTGTTCAGAGAGTGTATACTGAAACTGTGGGCCCCATGTGCATGAAATGTGGCCCCTTTTTATACAGTCTATTGTTGCCCTCTGCATTTTTTTCCCACCTGCCCCATAGTGGTAGTGTGGGCCACTTCCATGGCCGCTCATATCTGCATGTGCAGACGCATGGTACTCTGAATGCAGGACTTGCAGCAATATGTCTGCAGCTTATTGATGCGACCCAGGACGCCTGGAAGAGCCAGAGTGCAAAAAAGGAGGAAAGCTTTGCCCTGGAGTTGCAAAAAATTACATCACAATATTAAATCATAACTCATCTTTTCATTGCATACAAAAAGAAGAATATATATATATATATATATATATATATATATATATATATATATATATATATATATATATATATATATATATGCACACACACACACACACACACACACACACACACACACACACACACACACACATAGCTGTTTTCTTAAGTTTATCGTGTTAAAACAGTTCTACCAACCTCTTTGTTTTACAGCCAAATGTTTTAACCTATCACATCATCAACCTCAAGTGCAAACATGTTCACATTTGCCCTTTGAGCTGGTACTAAAAATGTAAGACAGCCAATTAGAATAAGGTATTGAGCGGGAGTCACCACCTAAAGCCTGCACTCAAGGGCTCGGTTTAAATGTCCCCTGTTACTTTGACGCAAGTCTCTAAGGGCCCAGGGCTGAAAAGTAAGCACATGCTCCTGTTGACTTTCCAAACTTCAGACTCAAATGTGCACGACACTACAGGCTGGTGTTGGGGAGGTTCATTGGATAACTGTAATTGGATGTTAAATCACACAGTTGGGGCTTGAGATGGTAAACTGTGCGTCGACAATTACATTATCAATGACGGTGCAGGTGAAATCAATTCAAGTCTTCAGTCTTCAATGCTAATCGGGGGATCATTGGAACTGCACGGCTCAAAAATAGGGATTCCCCCCTGGGGCAAATAAAATGCTGCGTCGGGTTGGGCTGAACCAAGAATAATTAAAATCAATCACTTTGAGCTGATGATGGAAGTCTCGCTTTACTTCTCTCTTCTGTTGAGAGTTTCACATGCGCAGTGCGGATCGTGGAAAGAGGCATCGGTTCAAAGCAAAGGTAATCACAAGCGAGCGTCTCAATTACCCTGGAAACAGGAGTCTAGATGAGAGAGCATGTGGGCGAAACACTGTGACACACTGTGACTTTGTTGTGCTCTATTTGATGAAATTAATATGAAACATGACAATTAACTTCCACCTTTGATATTTTTGTTATAAACAATTTGTATTTGCGAAAGTAAAAATTGACATTGGGCAACAAACTTGACATTGAACACTGAACTGAGCTATGATATGTGCACAGAGCCCCTGATGTGCTTTCAGACTGAACGTGAAGTGAACATCAGAATCGTTGAAGAGTTGCAAACATCCACAACTGAAGTCCAACAAAGATCAAAGCTCAACAGTCCGTTTGTTGGCTTTCAATCGCGCAGACAGTGAAGAAGACCATGATGCAGAAAGCTATGAAAAAGCTAGGAAGTGTTCCTTGAGCGTATTTGGTTCCACTTACTGTTCCTCAAAGGTGAAGCATGAACTTCTGATCTATAAACTAGAGTTTGGGTTCTGAAGGCAAATGCCGGCACTTGGATGTAACCCAGAGACATTATTAGACGCTCAGAGCAACTAACGTCGAATATAGAGCGAGATAGTTTCCCATCAGGGTCGGCGGGACCGGCGGTGGATGTATGGGTTTCCTTTGGTGGCAGTGAAAGGCTGCGAGGAACACAAAAAGCAACATGAAGGTGCAGTAATGTAACTTTCCAATTTGAACCAGCAAATTCAATGGATACACTTTGAAGTTTTGACAGAGGCTGACATTTCTATGCATTTTCTATGACAGGGTGATTTGTCATATTCAGACGCGTTAATCCAAATGAACCAGGAACACCTGCAGCCCTGAATAACTGTGTCTGTTTTGGTGGAACAAATGTGCCAGAGGCTCTTTAGCAGGCCGACACTAGAGGCTACTGAGCTGAACGTCCCCAAACTAAGAAATAGCTCCTACTGTAGTAGAAAAGTCAACGCATTATTTAAATACTTTGTTCAACGCTTCTCTTGTAGTTCAAACACGCTGTGCTGTCGCAGCATTTTTGTGGAATGTTTTAAGTCAACGTGGTCTCTCTCACTTTGCAGACTCTTAGCCAAACACCCACAACGCTTTAACACACTTATAACATCACAAGGTCACGTCCACACTTTGTCATAGAACCACAAGGTAAGGTGTCCCATTAGGTGACTCCTGAATACGTGCAGTGATGTGTATATAATTACACTCTTGTGTCATATCATTTCAGTTCAAACGTCCCTCCACACACCACTTTACTGGTGAATTATAAGACGTGTGTGTGTGTGTGTGTATATATATATATATATATATATATATATATATATATATATATATATATATATATATATATATATATATACTATTAAATACAATCACTGCTTTTGTGTAAAAGCCATATGTCGCATAGTCCCTGTTTATTTTACGCGCGGTAAAAAAAAAACTCCAGATTCCAATTAACAAAAAAATGTTGTAATGAATTCATTTGCCTTTTCACAGTTTTTGTCAGGTACCACAGTAGTTTTGATGTTTTTGATGAAAGCTGTGTGCAGGTTTTCTTGATTTCTAGGGATCCAATTTCCAAAGATAAGTCATTTAAAATCCAGTTACAGTTATAAATATTTAGAAGACTGTCAAGCACATGGCCCTAAATATTCTGGACAAACCAGACGCAGAACGACAGCACAGCATAATAGAACCGGTAGTAGCCTAATAACAATGTTTTTTATTTATTTATTATCATTTGATGATTATGATCTATTTGCTAATGTTTCTTTTTGGACAGATTGGTTGCCTGTCGTAGCAAATTATGTTTTATTCATTTGTATTTTTTGTTTGCGAACTGTTAAGTCTCAAATGGTTCACACAGAACACAGGTTTTAAATGTCTAACAGTATGATTGCCACTCTTGCTAACTAAAGCATTATTACACTTTTAATGTCGTTAAGTTAAAGGATAACAGTGTTTTTTCTTGGAAAAAGTCGCTTGAAGAACAATCCTTGGTTAGAGAGCACATGTAAATATACTTCATCTACCCTCTATATTTATTTATCCGATGTTCCCTGAACTTGTTGTCTTCTAATCATTTTTGATGCTCAGCTCGAGCTCCTGAAGTGACCCAAATTCCCCAAAGGGATCCTTCAAGCTTCATCTGATTTAATCCAGGACATTTTTTCAAACAATTCACGTTGCTGCAGACCTGATTCACTTCTAACTGTCATATTGTTTCACATGTGAGAAGTCCTCCATCTCACCTTTCACCGCCACTTGACGGCTCTCAATACGTTTCATAGCAAACAGAGAAGCAATATGATTACGTTTCCATTACCAAGGCCTGTTCTGTGCAGAAATGATGTCGTTTGTATTTTGTACCATTAATCTCATTCAAAACTATTTGAATTCATTACTTACCATGTTCTTGTATTTCTGTGGATCTTTGATGTTGAGTGTTTCAGGCACTTTTCCTCTTTCCGTCTCATGTTACTTGAGACTTCAACTTCACTCCAATTCAGAAAGAATTCCACTCATTTGTTTTTACTGCTCTAGTTACTAGTTTTCAGTAAAGACGTTTTGTTTTTTTCATACAAAACATATCATGACCATATTAGAGGAAATAGGCCAACTACAATAGCAAATGCTACTTGTATATAATATGATATAGGACAATAAGATAAACTATACGAGACACATACAGTAGGAATATTTCTGAATTATACTCCTTTCGGTATGTTTTGCTAATAATACCTATGTGACATTTTGACAAGTATTTTTATTGCAAAAGTCCTTGTTCTGCATCAATCATAGCCTAATCCCTGCCATTAACCTGTTAATATTCCTACGATCCTCGCTGTAAACCTGATTTTGCATGGCACATATTGTAAACATATGGGACTTTTGCATTTGAACTCCTCTGCACAGCAAAATCCCTCCATAATAAATAAAGTCTTAGTACGTTCACTTAATAAAAGGAGCTGAATTCTTCCCCCAGCACTGGTTAGCGGGATAAATAGTCTCCATGTTACCCCTCATTGTTACTCAATTTGTATTCAAGTAAAACACCAAAGCTGCACAGTCGTCTTCTAACTCTCTCTAAAAGCCCACACTGTAAATGTAAAACACGAGAGCCTGAGCCTTTATTGTCTGGATTAATAACCCTATAGTCAGAGGTAATGGCTTACTGGAGCCACTGTTCTTTTCTTCTTCCTCCTCAACAGTGAATCCTCTGAGATCTGTCGAAGCGCCTCGGGGGAATCTCAAGCGTAGACTATGAGGAATACATTGTTCAGTAACTGGCTCCAAACCAGCACTCGATGTGAAACCTACTCCTCCTGTGTAACTTGTCAGTTAATTACACTTATGCTTATTTTGGACAATACATTTCCTCAAAAAAAGGGAAACGAATGAGTAACGATTATCCAATACCCCCCTCCTCTCCGCTCCGGGTTGATTGTTTGAGGATCAATAAGACACATACAGGCTCGGTGTTTGATTGAAGCATGCTTTTCTGGCTTTGTTTACACAGAGATTTAGTGGGTTGAGGATGTTTATTTTCACTGTGAAATGTATAGCCTTTTCTTCCCTCCTTTGCTACAGAGTCTGACAGTGAGGCGGCGGCATGTTTTTACTTTGAGGCAGTAAAAGATGTAATTTGTCATGTCAAAGTATAATTTATGATTTTTACAAAAGGTTATGTATTCCGTGACGGGTCAAATTCAACATAATAATCATCATAATTGACTTTTTTTTTTTGACAAACAAGATCCACACTGTGCGGAGAATAGTGCATTAGTCGTTACATCCCACGTCTCTTTACGCAGTGAATGACACCATTTCAAGTGAAATACAATGAGTGTAACACGAGAATAAAACAGCAAGAAGTAGCCAGGAATAATTACCTCCCCCGAATAATGGAAGTGTGATACTAAATAAAAGCCAGGCAGAGTTTTAGACAAGAAACAGAGCAGGTACTGGATGGTGAAATGACCCAGTCTGAGAGATAGACAAAGGAACATTAGTGGTTTCTGAGTTTTCAAGCCTAGAATTTCCTTTTAAAACTTTGAAGGAGTTGGTAGTCGATGCTCACCAGGTCAAAGTCTCACTGTTTGACCCCACAGTGAATAAAGGCATTTATTGAGCTGGATCAATGCATTTATTGAGCTGGATCAATGCATTTATTGAGCTGGATCAATTCATTTATTGAGCTGGATCAATGCATGTGACTGAGAGAGGTGACAACTGATCACGCAAATAACTTTCATGCTTTTCTATAAAGTATGGGAAAAGCTACCAGTTCTATGAGACCTTTGTTTGAAATTGTCATAATTTCAAATTTGAAGAAATTGGCTTGAGGTCACCGTGACCTTGACCTTTGACCTCCAAAATCGAATTAGATCATTCTTGTTTCCAGGTGGACGTTCGTGCCGCATTCGAGCACATTAGCTGGAGGTGTTCCTGAGATATCACCTTCACAGGACAGACAAAGCTAAAACAATACACCCAGCGCAGAGGCATACAAAGTCTACGTTTAATTTGACTAAACTGTGACTCTCTTGATCACGAACTGGACTCATTTTGCTTGACCCATAAAAAAAGCTCACAAGGGGCCCCGCGTGGGGCAGACATTTGCCGTGGGCCCCAAATGACCCTTTTGTTCATGGTAAGTAGGTTAAACATAGGAAAACTGCAACATGGACGTAGCAACACAGGTAAACAGGACGTGTATTAATGCACGATCCACTTTGAGACCCTTAATTATTTGAGTGGGTATCATGATGTAGTGGTGCACATTCCAAAACAAATTGGCAATTCATCAAAACCAACTGACACACAACGAGTATGAGGCCTTTGAGGTCTGGCGCCGGGGGCCGTTACTCACTTTGCTAATAATACAGCTCGGTCCTTAAAGCTTTTTATATATATATATATATATATATATATATATATATATATATATATATATATATATATATATATATATATATCTTTGAATATTACAAAGACATTTTTCAGAGGCTGAAAAAAAGATGACTTAATATTCAAATAAACTTTATATAAATATCAATTTATGAAAACTCATAACATTTTCTCCTCACTCCTCACAAAAAAAACCCATATAATATATGCAAAGTCTGTATTTAGATTCTTATCCTTCAATGATGCTGCATTACTCTCATTGTTAATTGTATGCCTGCGGCATTGCGTCGCATGAAATCTGTTAGATATCTCCTGCATCATTATAAGCACATTTCCTTGTAATTCAGAATTACATATTTGGTATTCTGGGAAACCTTGGGCTCCAGACTAGAGTGAACGCTTATGCTTATGGGTTTGAGCAATCCTTGTCTGCACAGCAGGAGCTTGTAATAATGGGCCCACCAAATGGCTGATGCGGTTTAGCTGCAGCACTATAAGAGAACATTAAGTTTAAGTTAGGAAGTGATCTTACTAACATGCTTGAATTAGCCCTAAATACAACTGAGGCTGATGGGAATGTAGCTTTGAGCAAATTTAAATTTTGACTTGATGAGGGCTTTTAATTAAAGGTCGGGATGAACGCTGGTATGGTTCATACATGTCTCTCCCAAATGTCACAGCAATCCATCCTATAGTTGTTGAGGTATTTCAACTAAAAAACCCAAATATCTTCCTGGTGGCACTCGAGGAAAAATCCAGAGGGATTGCCAAAGTAATGAGGATACATCCTCTGGGCAACATGAACGTCTGTTGAAAATGTTGTCCCCATCCATCAAGTAGATGTTGAGTTGCCTTGAAAACTTTGACCTGTTGTCTGCGTGAGAGGAAAAGTCAAAGCATCAACCAAAGACTTTTGAGTTCATCCTCGGGGGAGCATGCATGTCTGTGTAAAATGTAATGGTCATCCATCTAATAGTTATTTGTTGTTTGCTCATATTTCAGTCTGAAGGTAAAAGTCTGTATGTCTTTTCCAAATGTCCACACTTAAAGGCGACGCAATCAGCACCCCACTGTGTCCCAATTGCCCCAACTTCAGCAACCCCGGGATTTTTGCGTGTCTTTGTCGTCCTGTTGCAATTGATTGCACAAACAGGGATAACAGTTCCAGACAGTCTCCCCTCGGTGTTGCAGTTGTTTGAACAAACATTGCGTAATGGGATCAGTGCGTTTCAAACTAAAGTGCTTGTTGGATCACTGAAGAGCGTCTGGAAACTCCCTCGCCCCTCTACACCTTGAGGCAAGTTTTGTAACTTGCAGAGATCAACAATCCAGTTATGACGGCCCCTCGGTCAGGCGTGTGGAGGTGTGAAACAAGTTCTGGATTTGAACTTTGACTTCGTGGAATTGCAACACAAGGAAAGATAGAGTGTTTTACAATCGTCGCGTCACTCCCATTTATTATGACAGCGTCACCTTCAGATGCGGCTCAATGAGAAATCACACAAACTCGCGTGCCACGCAAATTCCGGTCTTAAAGGGCCAGCGCGTTGGACTCTAACGGGACGGTCGCAGATTGCAAGCGCCTGAAACTTCTCCTGTGCCAAACGTGTGCGTCATGTAGACACTAATGTCTCATTCCTAGGTAAGAAAAACACAAAGCCTCCTATTTTCATGTGTACACTTAAGAAAACATATACTTATTAACATTATCTGTTAGATCGCCCTGGCACTGGTCCTTTAAAATGCGATAGCACGCTGAGCCTCCAAGAACATAAATACAATGTTGTTGACTGACGTTCAATTTATAATCAAATATTTGTGCAACCCTCACACATGTTCCCAGTGAGATATGTATCTCCTCTGTGTTATTACCCAGCCTATCTACGCATACTTATCAGAAAAGACATCTTCTGCCAAGTGGCCTTCCGGCAACACGTTATCTCTGTGTGGCGCTGCTGCTGCTGCTGCTTTCTGTCTGCGTGGGCGTGGTATTGATCGCTCTTTGCATCTCCGGAGGTGTTTCAGCGATAAAAGGTATTTGGCAACTGTGAGATCGAAGTAAATGAATCGATGAATTGTATAAAGAAGGAAAGCCTCTGCTGCTTCTGCTGCTTTGAAGCTCACCCAAGTTGGCAGGTATGGCGCCCAGTGTCAGTTCAGATCTGGCTGAGTGTGTAACGCGCCACCCTCATTCTAATGAAGGTCTTTTGGATTACCCTCCACAGTCATTAGATCAGCATAATAAAGGGACTCCGGCCAGTGTAAGAGGAGGAGGAGGTGGGTCGGGGGTCGGGCACTCGGCGTGATAGACAGCGACCTCTAAGGCCTACACGTGAATGGGGGGACGCTTCAGTGAATTCACTTCCTCTGTTTGTCCCTGGCAGGCCCCAAGGTCACGTCTGCTCACTGCTGAGGAGGCCTTTGTGATGGAAATCCTGTATATAAAGTTTAACCCCTAGAACAATCTAAAACCTGGTCCTGCGTGTTCACTGGGCCCCCCCGTCCTCCTCCTCCCCCGGTCGCCCCTGCTCCAATCCAGAAGCAATAGGCTGTGAGTCCTGTGGCAGATCCTTGTTCTGGGACCTGCCTGCAGATTGGATGGATAAGTGTTAAGCATGCTTGAGTGGGGTGACATTGTATTATTTAAATTTGACACAGATGTTGCGGGGAAAGAGACGGCGGGGGAGGAAAATGAAATCCATCGGTAATAATGTGCATGAGTGATCGATTCATGTGCTGTTGACTTTTGTGCCTTTTAAGCCAACAATAATAAGAAACATGCATGTAATCCAAGATATGATGGTGCCAGGATTACTCACTTAGGAGTACAAATTGGAAACAGGCTAAAGTAAGGCTCTCAGTCCCACAGTGGCACACGCAGAGAACATTTAAAAAATCTTGGGCCCACCGGCCTTCAGTTCCTTTGGGGGGGAAAGTTAAATAGCTCGTTTTGAGCTGGCTGTAAAGGGTAAAATCAGCGTAGACGTCAAACATACCTCTGCACACACTCAAGAACATACTCACATATAAAAATGAATGTGTTCCACGTCAGTTCGCTGACTGTAATGTTTTACATGCCAAGAGCACGATTCACGTGCTCTACTGTACGGCTGATGCCTTATGATCTCATCCTCTGCTCTGCACAGCAGCGTGCAATCAAATTTCCGAGCTGCGTCGTGCAAAGCTGACTGTTTGCTGTTTAATGGCACATTAAAATCAAAGTGATGATATGATCAGCTTTATGAGCAGGCGGAAGAAAACAAGACAAAGAGCCGACAGCTGTGTTAGCGACTCTGCGGAGATGCACTGTGAGCAGAATATGCTGACGCGTTCACGCTGACGATCTTAAAGGGGATTTTACACATCAGTCTGTTTACAGGTCTTGGGGGAAACATTACTGCGTCGTGTAAAGCCTTTTGTGGCCCCAGAGGGAGCTGTGTGAGGTCTGATAAATCGTCTCAAGTTAAGTCAGTGTCAGGTGATGCAGAAAACAAAACGTTTTTAAAAGGAAATGAATCTGGGTGGTGAAGGGAGCTTACCAGACCTCCACAGGCTCCTCCCCTTCTCTGCTTGAGGCCAGCAGAGCAAGGCACCGGCAGAAAACACCTGCATTTCTAACGGAGTTGCTGTTGGTCCAGTGTTATTCTGGGAGATTTTGACAAGGAAGGAGAATGTAATAAAAATGTAATAAAAAGTTTGATAACTGGTTCATCGATTTCCATCAATGTGATCTGACAATGTTACATCAGTGAAATGCTATGGAAGCATTTAGCAGGAAATATTTACCATGTTCACCATTTTGATTGAGTGTGTTGACATGCCAATGTTTTTTTTAAAAATGTATTTGGTTTTAAATATTAATTAAGGGAATTGACCAAAGTACATGTTCTACTTACCCTCCTTGTTGCTGCGTATTCGACAACCGAGCAATCAGTTTTCCTGACACTATTGGAAAAGCATTACTCAGCCTCTCTCTTCATTCTGATATGCGTCTGTGTGTGTGTGTGTGTGTGTGTGTGTGTGTGTGTGTGTGTGTGTGTGTGTGTGTGTGTGTGTGTGTGTGTGTGTGTATGTCACTTCCTGCCTTTGAACACAAGATGGGGCTGTGAGACCTGCGCTAATCACCATTCTCTTTGTCCTGGAGACTTCCCCCTCCCTTGTGGCGATGTCGGTGCTGCTGTCATCCTAATGTCACAGCGGTGGCGGCGTGACCGGGGTGGGAGATCGCATGTGTGAGTGTGTGGATTCCCGGGGGGTCTTGTCTTTCTCTGGGATGGCAGCGCTTGAGTCTGGGAGACATTGATTTGGACTACCGCTCTGTGACGAGACAAACCACAGCGCGTCAAGGTCACTCAAACCCATCATCTCTCTATTCAGAGTAGGACGGGCTCGACAGAGAAGCGCAGCGGGAACATGCTGCGTGAACGCTACACTCAAAGTGCCTTAAGCCTGGAAAAATTAACTCTGTCCAGAATCATTTGACGCTCAATGATCCCTCAAGCATTTAAATTGTTTTACCAGGTGCAATCGCCCTCCTGAAATGTCACAGAAAGGCATTTGGTCTTCGGAGAGTTTTATAGCTTTTCTTTGATAGTATTGAGTCCTTAAAATCAGCCATACGTTGGTATGAAAGTGGATTTACACTATTCAGCTACCGGCCAAAGCCAACAGAGCAAGTCTGACTTCTGCCTTTCACTAGAAACACTTTCTAATCCCCAATTCTGACATTTCTGTTCCCAGAATGGACAGAAATGTTGATCAGTCCCTAAAAACGTTCATCAAAACTGGAGACATGAGGTTTCTTTTTCTCCGACAACAGCCCTCCTCCAGCGTTGCAGCAGAGCTCTTTATGGCTGTCTTGTTCTATTTCAGGGTCAATCATTTGAAACTCACTTTTCAAGTGGAGCTGGATGCCTTCCAACTCGCTCTGAGTCAGCGCTGAAGACTTTGTTGCGGGGCAGAAGTGAGAAAATTCTTCCTTTATTGGAATTAAGGGGGTTGTGTTGCTTTTATCGCAACTGAGACACATGGTGTTTAACTTTTCTGCTTATTCCCCGAGGCTGTGTTTGTAGAATAAATTATGCTTTTTCTGTGTTTCTTCACCTTTATGCATCCAGGCAGCAGGTTTATGGAGCATGCATGCTTTTATTTTTGTTTTTTTTTATTCATGTGCCCAACACACAACCACAGCTAGGAGTTCCCAAGCCCTGGCGGCCTGCAGTATCTCTGCTGCAGCAGCTGGGTGTTGGATTCAAACCAGTGACCCTGTCCGCCAGTGTCCCAGTCCAGCAAAAACATCTGTTGTGCTATGTCACTGCAGTTTAGTCTCATATTCCACCATCAAAAGGGATTTTACTTCAAACAAGCAGAAGTTTAAAAGCTCAGTTAAAGTTCACGCGCATGCTCTAAACATAGTGCCGCGTATTTCCTGTGGTGTCATCTGAGCAGCCACTCCTCTAACGCATCTGATTAAACCATTATACTGTCAGACTTCAAAATGGCTCTTTACTGCTTTCAGCTGCCATTTCTCTGCTTCCTTGACCCACTCGACTGTTTTCTGTCCCCAAAATGTGATTCAACTCAAAGTCGTGTCCAATCAGCTCCTCAGGAATCCTGCACTTCTCTGCATTCACCTCCTCATTCTCCAACAAAAAGCATCTTCCCAGTGTTTCTAATAGTGGGAGAGCCCTCAAATAATGTGTTTTCTTTTCTTCTTCTAAAGTGTCAGTTTACAGCGTTAAAGGGACACTGGAGCTTTGCTGAAAAGACATGTTTACATATCTTGCCAGTCCTTTTCATCTCCATCATACCTCCTTTATTTGTGCATTACGACACTTCTTTGCCCGTTCCCGCCGCAAACTGTGATGCAGAAATGAGACGTGAAACAGCAGGCGTCTGAATCTCAGCCGCGTGCTGGTTAGATCGTGAAAAGAAAAAGAGAGGTCAAAGGAAGAGGCAAAAAGTGGGTTCAGTTTTTCGTATTTTTGGAGAATAAGGAAAAAAAGGAGTGATCTTTCCAGTGCTGACGGATACCTTTGTGATAACGTGCAAAAAAAAACAATGAAATTAAGGAACAACACTGTTCCTGTAAAACCGGTTAGGTCTTTATTCACTGTTACAAGCATTAAAATGTAAAAGTAGCATGTGCATACACTCAATATATCTTCAGTAGAAATGCTAATGCGTGTTAATGATGTGCTAATGTTAGCAGCACAAGTTTAAACGGAGAAATGTAACGTTTTGGAAACATATACATATCCTTCCAACCTCTAGTATTGAGTACGAGTATCATTAAGGAAATCTGAAAGGATCGCATGAGAGTCTCTGTAGCAGACCTCGTAAAAGTTGTCAAGCCCTGGTCAGAGCAGGCCGAAGCTACGCTATGATGGCAAAAAACGACGTTGCCGGAAAATGACAGCAGCTCGGTAAAGGTGAGCGGCGTAGCAGCAGTCGGTGGATATGTGGTTGGAAGGTAACGGCAACATGAGTTCTCCTAACCGTCGCCTCGAAAGCCCACTGGGGTGGAAGTTACAATGCACACCAACCACTGAAAGTGCAAAGCACCGCTGAACAAAAACGTTCTGACGCCGGCCTCGAGTGAAGAGAACTCATGTCACGACGCCGTCAATGTGAATCGTCCCCTTTTCTGTCTCGCTGGCGCCCAAACTACAGCGAAGAGGAGACGTTGGAGCCACTCGTCCTTTATTCTGAGTGTTAGCCGAATGACTACATTGAGGCGGATGGAGGTTTTCTTTTTTTTTTACACCAAAAATGATCGCACGATCGTGTGTTTATTCTATGAAACCTTGCCCGGTATATGTAGTAACCGTTTTATAAAAGCAGTAAGCCACCTGAGGCAGTGATTCACAGTGATTTTTACAACAACTAAGAGGTTTAACAACGGCCCTTAGCTGTTGTTAAACCTCTGTGAATCACAGGCTCTCATGGCTTATTACTTTACTGAGCATATATATATATATATATATATATATATATATATATATATATATATATATATATATATATATATATATATATATATTCATACACGTTAAACCCTCTCAGGAAAATAATCAAAACCAAACACTTCAGCAACTTCCAGCCTGAATTCTTTGGATTAGTCCCTCAATAAGGAGAGAGATTATTATACATCATCAAACTGCAGCTCATGTTTCAGAAAGTTTCCCAGAGCTGAATCAAGAAAAACAACATAAGAGTAAAAGTTTATTTTACTTTATGTCTTTTACTTACTGCAATAACTATTGAAGGTGAACACTGTGAGCGTTATTTCTGACCCAGCGTGGCGCTTTTCTTTTACCCATTGCTCATTTTCCATTACAAAACACACTCGAAATGTATTTGAATGGAGTCGTTTCAGCTCTTGCGGTCAGGGCTAAACTTCTGGGCCTGAAGAAGCTTAGTGTGTCAGGTCTCAAAGTGGGAACACAATATTTTAATTTCTCTTTTTCTCCATATACGGGACGCAAGGCGTGCACAGCTTGGCGTCAGCGGGGCTGCAATCAATCAGCAGCTATTCAAACACAATCAACCGTGTTGTGCCACAAAAAACTCCTCTCCAATTAACAACACAATCACATCTGATTGCTCCTCATGTGTGTGTTGGTCACTTTCCAGAAGGTTGATTCCTACTTTATGACTCACACAGAGCTCTCATGTATTGAAGTAGAACACATATACATTGTGATAGTTGTGTGTTTTCTTTTAGTACAATGTTCTTTTTTTATTTTATTTTTTTACTGTTACTAACATATGTTTCTCGTTATCCTTCATGTATTTATTATTTTTCCCTCTTCACACTTTGGCAACACAGGTGCTTTTACGGGCCAATAATAAAAGCTGCAACTGTGACTGTAATTGAGAGCGAGAGAGAGAGACGGAGCATTGCTGCTATTTCTAGTTATTTATTCACACATACACACACACACACACACACACACACAGACACCCCCCCCCCCCCCCACCCCCCCACACACACACACACACACACACACTGGGCGGCTGTAAATATCCCCACACTGACTCCAGACGTCCTTCCCGTCTCTTTGTTTGCGGCTCCTTTCTCTTTTTTTTTCTGCATGCAAATACGCCTCATTGTTTGCATCATCCTCACAGCCTCAAAGACACCTTCTAAATAAGCAGGAGATAGTATTTTGGAAATGCTGGCAGTGTGGGTTGTTTTCCCGCGCGGCAGGAGGAGATTAATGGTGTGTTTGGATTCCCTGCAAGCTGAAACACATGGCTGTATACATGCAGGGCAACGGAAGATACATGTGGTACGAAGAAGGGTGTGTGTGCTGTTAACAGATGAGATAATGTCTTAGTTCATGTTGCAGTTTGATTTCTCTCTGTGTTTTGCTCCTGACCTCTGGACAGCAGGGGAGACCTCACCACCGACTCCATAACTAAACTGTGACGCCGCAGCATGGAGTACCGAGGGAAGGCGCAAATTAGGAAAAACACGGTGTACATTGTGTATCGTACTACTTGGCTGCCATGACTCCCTACGGTCCCGTAAAAAGTTGCCAATTAATTGCCGTCAAGGTATGAAAGCCTGTTTCTACTAGTAAAAGAAAAATAATTAGGACACAAAAAGGAATTATTATGAGATAGAAAGTCAAAATTTTCAGATAAGAAAGTCAAAAGTCAAAAGGAGAGTGAACAAGCGAAATATTACAGTTTTTTTCGATCGCTAAACGTCAGCGGGCACAACTGGAGTCACATGTGCAAAACTCTAACTACAGTCTGCACTACCAACAGTCACCTGAGCTAAACAGTTCACATCACCTGCAAAACTCATTCCAAGCAACACAACTCTTAACACATGGCTCAAACACGCTCAGTGCAGCCAAACACTGCACAACCCTCACTGAGATAACACACACTGTCACTCAGAACACACTGAGAGGAAAAACACAAGCATCAAACACCAATACAGAAAATACAAACTGTTCATCTTTACAGTTTGAACAATTTTACTAACTTCATACAAAGTAATATTTTCTTCAAAGAAAAGAGTGACATTCTTTCCAAAATGAATCTTTCTGAGCTCTACCTATATATATATATATATATATATATATATATATATATATATATATATATATATATAGATATAGATATAGATATATATAGATATAGATATAGATATCTATATATAAATATATAGCGTGAACTGCTGCTGTGCAGACTGGAGCCAGAGTTTTGCACATGTGCCTCCAGTTGTGCCCGCTGTCGTTTAGCGAACGAAATTTAACTGTAAAGCACATCACTGCAAACTAACTGGAGGCCGAACAAAGACGGCACCACATGTGCATAATGCACAACATTATTCCAGAAGGGGGAAGAGTTTGAAGAGGCTAAAATAGTTGTGTGTGGGTTTCAGTGAGCCCGCGAATGAATAATAATGTTTTTTTTCTGACGATTTGGAAGCTTTTCTTGCCGTCCTTCGCTCAGCCTTTTATGGGGCCGTAGAGAGCCGAGGGAGGTGAGGGTGAGGTGTGATTTACATTGTTCTCGCGTGAACTATTCCTTCAAGGGGCACGTAAACGCCGTCCGACCTGCTCGTCCGACGGTCGAAGAGCTCGAGATGGAGCTTCCCCCACTCCTCGTTTCTTATTGATCACCATGCGTTTAAATTCTTGACACAACTATATTTTTCTGAATGTAATGGCTTGACTTCCTGGGGTTGATTGTCTAAAAATGTGCGTTTCCACGCAGGTGTTTAAAAGGTGTTGCATCACAGCGCGGTCGAGTGTAGCCGTTCTGAGAAGTCGTCCTGGTGGAATAATCAAATCTCTTAAACGATGTCACATTTCCAAACTCGATTCAAATCCCCGAATGTCGGCAGCTTGGAAGACACGATGAAGATGCTTATGAGATTATGACAGCTGACACATTTGGTTGACGCTCCGCCAGATTTTGAGATTTATAAAAAAAACGTTGAGGTCTTTTGGGCGATGCACAAATGGGAAAATAACACGTTTTGGCACACTATTAAGGTGACAGTCAGTGACAGCTGGGTATTAGGACACATTTCTGATTATAACCAATATATTTGGAGTGCTGCTTCGGGACACTGTGATGAGATGAATAATAAACTGTGAGGGTGTTTTACAAAATGATGAGATATGGGGTTTTTACAAATACATTTGGGGGGCATAATACCAGATGTAAACAAAAATACTATACTCGGTCCAGGCCTGGGAAGGTGAGCAGAAGCTGCTTCAGCCTGTTTGTGAATTATATGTGTGGCTCAGCAAAAGTTTTGGCAGGAGAAAATGTGGAATATGTTTGTTTATTCATCTCTGAAAGCTGGTGGGTTCCCGCATGAATCCCTCGAGGACAGATTGACGTCAGCCTTTGAAGTCCAACAACATGATCGCGATCCCCTTTTGAACTGCAACATAATTGGTATCAGCCTGTTGAAAAGGAGGCGATGAATGAGAAAATGACTGAAAAACAGTTTTCGGTGTGGCTTTACATGTTAATTATTCGGCTTATCTGAGGAATGAAATAGCCGCCGAATAAATGTGCTTGAAAAAAGTGAAAAGGTTTCATTCCTGCGATCTGAAACGGAGCATTTCAAAAGGACGTAATTATTTCATCATCACACTGTGATTTCATTGACGGCCGAGGTCTGAGGAAGATAATAAATTGTAATAATTTGTAATCTCACTTTTCACTCAAACAGATTTGAACAGCGGAGGCAAACGTTTGGGATTAAACTTTGTGACACGATCGGGTGCAACGAAGAGCGTTACTCTACTCCCGTAAGAGCAGCAGTATCTGATACTTGTGTTTTGTGCTCACTGTTGTGAGAATAGTGAACTGGATGTTTGGATTCAGATGTGTTAAGGTGAGGGTTATCATCATCATCATCATTGTAATCATCATCGCTGGGACTGATGCATTACATTACATGTCATTTAGCTGACGCTTTTATCCAAAGCGACTTACAATAAGTGCATTCAACCGTAAGTACCAAGTAGGAACAACAAGAATCAAGACAGAACAATTTCTCAAATAAAGTCAAACTACTTAGTGCGATCAGTAAGAGCCATCGAAGTGCTGCCTAGGTGCTGCTGTCATTGTCTTTATTCAAGTTATAGTCAAAAAAGATGAGTTTTTAGTTTGTGGCGGAAGATGTAGACACTTTCTGCTGTCCTGATGTCAATAGGAAGCTCATTCCACCATCGAGGAGCAGCAGCAGCAGCATTAGCAGCATCAGCAGCTGCATCAGCTGCAGCATTAGCAGCATTAGCAGCAGCAGCAGCAAAAACTGCAGCAGCATCAGCAGCTGCAGCATCTGCTGTCTGCTTTGAATCCAGTCAGTTGCAAATATTTAAATGTTGGAGCTGCTTGGTTAAACAAATTTTAGCTGGAAGTTTCAATGTAACACTTTCCATATTTCATATGGACTCGATTTTCTTCGTTTTCCATCACATTGATCAATTCAGATCAGAATCTCTGCAGTACAAACACGTTTCATTTTTTGCCTTTTGTATCTTAACTGAAGCTCAGCGCTGCTCTCTGCTATGAATTTGTATCCTTGAAGCCCAAAGCAGGCTTTGCTTACAGCTTTCCCTGAAGTTGTTATTAACAAACCCATTGGATGTTTTTTTGCGGAATGAAATCCATGCAAACATAATTCATGACAGAGTAGAAGCCGCTTGCTCTATTTCAGCCGCATCCATTTTTAATGATGTTGACTTGAAGGAAAAAAAAACTGACCAGGAACACGAGGACTGCGTGCAGTGCTGAGTTTGCCCTGCAGGGGACAGCAGTAGCATATTTAAAATGCAAACATGTGCTGTACATGCACTTACACACACTCACACACACACACACACACACTCTCTCTCTCTCTCTCTCTCTCTCTCTCTCTCTCTGTCTCTCTCTCTCTCTCTCAAAGATAAGTAAGCACAAAAACAAACAAGGAAAATCGTTTATTGCAGCGATATCGATATTGCAGCTTTAGTTTCCCATCCATATCAACTGATATCTTTGATCAGCTCTTTTGGAAAATGTATTCTTTCCCAGAAACACTCATTTTGTCACCGCTCCAGCCGGCTCGTGGCTCTCTCTTTTGCTCAGACCTGCAACTCCAGTTTGCTTTTGTCTCCAACCAGCGTTACCACGAGAAAAACAAATCAGCAGATCTGCAAAAATAACGTTCCAGGGCAAAAAATCCATTTCAATCAAAGTGAGGGGGACATTTATTTCACAGTTGTGCACAATTCCAATAAAGTCTTTAGAAATTTGAAGTGCTGCGAGGAGCAACTCCAACCCTGACTGCTGCGGTTCTCACCAGACTCCAGCTGCGTTTTCACCACTTTGCCCACTAAAGAAAAGCAGCGGAATTGCTGACTTCCCCCCGTGGGTTTTTAAAGCGGTGACAAATAAAATGAGGTTTTCTTTACACTCTGTGTTTTTATTTGTATTTTTTGACAGGTTCATTTGCTCAGCAGCAAACATGAAAAAAAAAGCAGGAAAAAAGGATAAAAAGAAAAATCACATCGAAGGTTTGCATTGAGGTAACTCGAATGCCGCCGCAACTGCTCCGAGGCGGTTATATTTCCACATTTGGGATGTTAGTTTTCAGAGAGAGCAGGATTCAAGGGCAGATAATCTGATATAATGGGTAGAAACCTTCAGCACAGAAGAAAGTTTCCTTCATGAAGCTGTGAGGTTTTAACACACCTCGCCCGCCCGGGCCGGGGCTTTTTTTTTCTTCTTTTTTTCTTACGACGCCCTGCTTTGCATTCACGCAATTGCGCACATCCTCAGCTGGACGCGGGCCGAGCTCCACCTCTGGAGCAGCTGGCTGCTGTTTGCCTCTCCACGGCAACAGCAGCGGCAACCCAGCAGACAAAAAAAAAAAAGAAGAAGAGATTTCTCGAAGCAGTTCAATTTTCTGCCGAGAGAGCCGTTGAAAAAAAAAAAAAAACGTACAAGGCCACATAAATCACCTGCTCCAGTTGGCTTTTTATTGGACTGTCTTGGAAGTAGAAGCCACCCTCATAAAGTCATTTTATATGACGTGAAAGTAGTCAGGACAAAGGCAGGAGGTTCAGGATTTGGTTAAAAACCTCAGCCGCCCTCAGAAGAAAAGCCTCCCGCGGAGGGATGAATGGCCCTCCGCTGTGCAGAAATGCTAATCATCACCTCGGCACACGCCTATGTGTGAGAATGAACCTCGTGTAAAAACCTTCTGTGAATACGTTCCCCGCTGCTGAGGATCAGAGTGTAGGTTTGTCCTCTGCTGGATGACACAGAGGACAGGCCGAGATGACCTTCGGGGAGGACGTCCTCCATCCTCCTGGCTGGAGGCGCTTCGTGGGCAGCGAGGGGCCGATGGGTTGGTTTTATGAAAGGTAGGATCCTCATTGGTGGTGAAATTAAGAGGGAGAAACGTGAGAGAGTAGTGCCATGTGACGGGGTTTGTTCTGTTCCTCTGGCAGAAAGATGAGGCGGTCCGGAGACCCCCCCATGGAGAAGAGGATCTCTGCGAGTTTGTTCTGAGAGGAGCGGCAATACTCGGATCACAGACATTTCTCTTTTCTCTACGTGTGTGTTCCACTTTCAGATAGCCGGCGAGAAGGGCAACCGGCGCATCCTGCAGCGCCGCAGTAATGGGACTGTTGTCGGTTATGCCGCTCGGCATGCATTTGCGACGCCTTTTTTGTAATCCCCGGAGGGAGATAAGCAGCAGAAGGCGTTTCGGTGGAGCGTTTTGTGACAGAGCGTGCAAGCGATGCTGAGATCTTTCAGCCCACGCAAGGACTGAAGCAGCTCGCAGGCGCAGCAGCGAAGGCACACACACACACACACACACACACACAGACACACACACACACGCGCGCACACACACGCACGTCACCATATAGTGTCTTGAACATATATGTCTGCCATTTCTAAGAGATGTGATGACTTACAATTTAGTTTTAGTTTTGTACAACATAAATGAGGACACATGAATGCACTTAGTCTCTCTCTCTCTCTCTCTCTCTCTCTCTCTCTCTCTCTCTCTCTCTCTCTCTCTCTCTCTCTCTCTCTCTCTCTCTCTCTCTCTTTTCATTTTATGACCTCATCAGTAAAACAAACTGAGTGCACGCCAATAACAACACTTAAGCTCCTTTACGTGGCTCCCAGGTGCTCTGCAGGTATAACATGTTGGATGGTGCAATAAACATCATTCTGAACATTAATATAGCAGCAAACAACTGTTATGTAAATATATAGTGGAGTAAAGTCTACCTGAAGGAAGTCCCTCTAAGTGAATAATATGGACAGATTAACCCAGTGGCTCTTAAACTGTGGGGCGCGACCCTCTAGTGGGGAGCGGAGGTATTACAGATTCTTAATAATCCTTTATTAATCCCACACAGGGGAAATTATTCTCTGCATTTGACCATGCTTGGAAATTAAGAACGTTGTTCTTCCTCCAAAGTGGGGCGGGACAGAAAAAGTTTGAGAAGCACTGGATTAAGCTGAGGTGATTTTGTCTTTATGGAGAACAATAATACAATTCTGCTTTTGGAAAAACAGGAAAACAACGTCAACTTCAATGCGATTCTGAACTTATTTTTGAACTTTGAAATTCTCCAAAAGAATGGATAAAAGTGTTTTCCTCCAGTCAATGTGACGTTCCCACACGCATGCCAACCTGTCTTCAAAGCCCAGCTCTCTCTCTCTCTCTCTCTCTCTCTCTCTCTCTCTCTCTCTCTCTCTCTCTCTCTCTCTCTCTCTCTCTCTCTCTCTCTCCTCTTTGCATTTGTTGCCATTCAATTTGCCGAATTGCATTTGTTCATTTGAAGGGATAAAGTGCACGATAATGAAAAACTGCGTTCTTTTTTTTCTTCCCCGCCCCCCTTCAGTTTAAATTGCAGCGGAGAGCAAGAGGAGAATTGTAAAACACATTTATCTGTCTCAGACATCCGTCTCCACTCTGAATAATTAATGCTGCAGGCTCTATGTGTCTTGCTGGTTTGTCCTTGGGGCTTGTTGACTCGGGGCATTGTGAGTCCAGGATGCTGCCGCGCCGGCCCGGTGATTCATGTCGCCGTACGTCAGACCTCCAGAGCAGCTTTGCATGCAGAGGACGTCGACTGAGCGCAGCGACAGAAATAATTAACCGTATTAAAAGCCGCCGCCGACTGTAAGTAACGGGTGAAGGGATGCAGAAAGGAAAGCAATGAGTGTGTGAAGGTGACAGTAAATAAGTAATCATATCTCTGCGATAACAGAAGCTGCGCATATTAAAGGAATACTTCACCCCCAAAAAAACACGGCGTGCATATCAGGAGGCAGAAGTGCTTTATAGAGCAAGATGTTGCTGTTTGGGAAGTAATGATCATTCACCTGGATAAATGAGACTTTGATTATATAGTGGATAAGAATTCATAGTCACACACTGTGAGTACTTGATATGCAAATGGACATTTTGTGAGGGTGAGGTATTTCTTTAACTGGTTTGAGTATAAATTGATTACTTTCCTGGTTTTTACTTACACAGAAACATTGTGTTGAATAAAATTATACCATAATAGCAAGAAAGGCATTCTCTGTGGAAGAAGAACTTTTTTATATTATAGCCTACATATCATGGGATGCATTTTAAGTGTTATTGGATGCCGTTTGGTCCTGATCGGCTTCAGGCTCAACAACATGTTTTGTTTTATTTTAAGCAAATTAGATTTGCCTCTGGGTCGCCTCACGAAGCCGCGACAGTAAAGGTACGTGAGAACGTTTTCGCCTAGTTTGACAATACAGCACCGGTTGTCTGCCTCGGGCCCTTTTGTTGCTAGCAGGAGAACGCTGTGCATGCTGGGAAACCTATCACGCGTGTTGATCTCAGCCCTAGAATCTCTTGTAGTTTATCGCAAGACAATGTTTTATTTAGTGGGTGCAACATGTCAACACGGGTCAACGGGACGAGAAACACGAGAGTGTCAGAGAAACATCACAGAGTGAAAACAGATGTCAGGTTCAGAGATACTGTGTAAACCATGTTCACAACGTAAGGGTTAAAAAAACCCTCCACGGAGTCACAGATTACATCTCAAAAAGGTCCAAAGTTATCTAAACTACTTCTCTTGAGGTGATTGAGCACATGCAAAGTGTAGGTTACAATTACATAAACAGGATTTTAAAGAGCTTCGACAAGATTAAGGAATTATTGATGTCTTGGTGAAAAACTTTGTCACATCGGTTTGACTTTGTGATTCACAACTTGTGATGTGTGAAAGACCCAGAGGGTCGTTTAGAAACTCTTACCACTGTTCTGAAGGTATCCGAGACTCTTCTAAGCGTCTGGATAAAGACATATTCTACCCGCTGCACAATAAAACATCATTTGAACTTGTTTACCTTTGTTTTGCTTCGTGAGGAGAGGCAGTGCTTGTGGGAACATTTCTACAAGACAAGGTGGCTGTGAATAAATTCCCCGACCTCCAGAGAAAGTCCGCTCATAGAGTTCGCAAACGCAGGTTAAAACCATCGACCAACTTCACAAAGAAAGTCTGAAGCACCAAAAATAAACCATCAACCAAAAAGGTGTATTTTATTAAAACTAACATTTACTATCATGTTGTAAAGAAGAATGGTTTATACCGTCTTTGAGAGTCTGAAGGGTTGTTTTTTCATCCTCTTCATGTCGTCACATATCAGAGTGATGGTCAAATATATAGGCCGGTTCATAATCTTAGCCTCAGAAACCTTTGGGCTTTTCTGTGGAGAAGATGACTGAAACTTGTGTTTGCTTTGAGGTGCCGCTTGTTCATGCTTTGTAAAGCAAAGTGGTCTTCACTTTAGATGAGGTCACAGAACATACTTGAATAGTAGTAACTAATGGGGCTCACTGGTTAGCATTACAGTCTTTCAATCAGAGGGTCGGTGGATCGAGTCCCAGCTCTGCTCATCCATGTCGATGTGTCCTTGAGCAAGACACTTAACCCCCAAATTGCTCCCCGTTGCTGTGTCCACGGTGTTTTGAGCAAAAATGTAAATCCCTTTGGACAAAAGTGTCAGCTAAATGTAATGCAGTGAATTAATCATGAATTGGAGCATTTTTTTAAAAATCATTGACTAAAACTTCATAAATGATCTTATTAATCATATATAAGTCCTTAACACTTTAAATGAGCAATCCATCATTTATAAAGTATTAAAAGCCAAGCTAATGAATCAAGATTGAAACATTTATAACTATGAATTTAATCAGTTATGTTGGATTAATGCTTTATTAATAATAAATTCAGTGTTTATTCATGCTTTTCTAATGCTAGTATGTACTTATTATAAAGCGCTTCCCTTTTTTTCCCCCAGTAATATCATTTCCTTGTATACAAAGTGTCTTTATTTAAGAAGTAACATTGTACATCCAGTTGAGCCAAGCACTAAGCCCTCTAAATCCTTATTGTATTTCTGTCTATCAAGCACTAATTACAGTGATCCTCTGGTGAACTTACACTGAGCTCGCTGGAGCCGCACCTCACCCGACAGCGTTAGGTAAGCAGTGATACGCTGCATGAGAGGAACTGCGGTGGAACTTTTCACATCCTAAAACAAGGATTTTTAGGTGTCGAGTCTTCCCCGCCAAAGGTCAAGTGTCTGCAGGAGCATGAGGATCACCATGTCTGAGTGCGTTTTATCCAACGCGGCCGGCAGAGATAATCCTGCAGACGAGCAAACGGCGCTTCTGCTTCTCATTTCCCACATTTTCCCTCTGTATACAGCGAGAGGAATACAATGAACGTTAATCCTCTGCTCGGTCGCCGGCGGCTGCAGCTCTGGATTTTTCCCTCCTTCGCATTATCATATGTGGAGAAAGAAGGGCATTGATTACTGGTAAGCGTGGATGGGGAGGATTTTTGTCAAATTAAAAGCACGCTGTTGCACATCACGGCCTCTCTGCCCCCTCCTCTCTCGCCACTCGGCATCGCAGGCAGCAATTTCAAATCCAATAACTTCATTTTGTTTATTCAGCTAATTGTCATCAGACAAAGACTTCAGCTCATCTGGGTTGTTCCAAAGAAAAGAGCAGTCAATCAATAGAAAGTTTGCATGATTGATTTAGGATTTAGTTCATATATTCAGCGAGAACATTTCAAGTCCTCCGAAATGAGACGACCAAATGCGCTGTTTGTCACAGCCTTCCAAAGTGTCTGCACCTAGCAGGCTGTCAGACCCTGCTGCAGTGAAACGAGAAGTTTTCTTGCAGTATCTTTAATTCGAAGTGTTTATGCAGATTTTTAAACACTGTTTTGTGTGGCAGTTTCATAACTATGAACCCTGAACACCAATGCATACCACACAAACAGACAAAGCAAACTAGGGAAATGCCAAACTGTTGGAGCGCAGCTTGTCGCACCATGAAAACAGAGCCGGCCAGCAAAACGTTAACCATAAATCATTCGCCACAACCACAAGCTTTCCCTAACATCATCCACCTCGACATGTGCAGCTATTACAGCAAGCGGGGAATTAAAGAAATGTTGGCTTTCGCTGTCGCCGCTTCGCCTGCTTTCCAGCTTGTGAGACCATTAACACAGAAGGATATCGAAAATAACCATGAAATGAACACCAGCGTAGCTCTGCGTCAGTCTGTGTGTGCAGAGATCTCTGTGATCCTCTGCTCTGTGCCGGCGTAGAACTGCAGGGATGTACACGGTGAATATAGACAGCGACAGCGAATGTAACTGTCATATAAGATGTGATGGAGGTTTGCTTTATGGAAACGGTCTGCATGGATTTCCCTCCTCATAACGACGTCTTCACGAGGTTTCCGCACCTTTTCATTTTATGTAAATGTTTAAACTGCAGCCTGTCACTTGTCATCATTGTGAGGTTTCATTTGAAACTTTCATATATATATATGCACCACGGAGGCTTATAAATATTTATATCCGCAATTGCCTTTTCATTCATTTTCATTTTCTTTAGCTCTCCGTTCTTTGTTGCCACAGTGACCCTGCCCCCCCCCCCCCTCCTCCCTCCCCCCGTCACAGGAGTCAATTTAGTGAATCTTATTGCACTGTGTTTTACCCTAATATTGCTTGCACAGGTCCGTACAAATGTGTCCTGGCAAGAATACCACATGAGCGTGTCTAAACAAAGAAAATAAAAGCAGACGTCTCCCGCTCGCAGGGGTATTGACACAGTATTTCTCCCTGTAAACCTGCCGGGAAGATTCGTTGTTCGCAGGAGGGAGAACCATTTGATGTTGCGGCGTAACGAGGAGCGTTTGAACAATGCTCGAAATACTGAGAGTAAAAAAGACAGGAAGAAAAAAAAGGAAGAGCTCCCAAGTTATTCTGGTCTTTTTAATAATTCGCGGTGGTTCCTGCTGCCAGCCGGGAGCATTGATTATCGGTCCGTGAAGTCTTCTGTGAACTAATCTGCACTCAGGAGCTCGCTGATGATAATTGACCTGCAGGTGCCTCAGGTTTTTATGCCCTTTCAAGCGAAGCAGGAAGGGAAGACAGCAGGGAGGGAAGACAGCAGGGAGGCGACGCACCGGGCTGCCAGGTGCTGCTGGACGACTGGCCGCCCGTCTTTCAACAAACTATGGATCTCATCACGGGCTCCTTGGCAGAAATGTTGCAGAAGCAGGTTGTGTTTTTTTCATTTTTGTTGTGGCTAATCCACCTGCATATCAGCTGGTGTATTTACAAGAAGGAAACCTTTTTGCACCCCGATTTTGGGGACTGTCCGACCGTTAAAAATCTGCTCCACAGGTCATTTGTGCAAGCAACTTATTGCTGCGCCGATATACGCTTGCTGTTTAGTGGCGGCCTCTCGTGGCCGCAGTAAGCACGTTTTAGGACACTTCCTCATGGGCCTCACTCGGCCGAACCAGAGGTTGCCTTTCGAGTAAAACGAACAACGAAGTTCACATTGGGAGCTGGTCCTTCCTGATTACGTGGCGAACAAACAAAATCATATTGTGGGATATCTACAAATCACAACGTTTTATTTTAAGCTATGATGCTGGATGAGACCAGCCCGAACAAACACAGGACTTTGACCCAGGAGATTACAGTTCTTGTGGAAAACTTCATTTCTGAAAACCACTTTTTTATTTCGATTTTCTTTTCCAAGCTAATGCAGGGCTTGTGTTCTAGTGATGATGCCACATGCTGTTGACTTTTTGAAGGCACAGAAAAGCTTTAAAATACATGGGAGGGATATTTACTGGTGTATTTAATGTCTTTTATGATGTCTTTATTCCTTACTTCGTAAGTTAACTTGCATACATAGCTGTGAAACAGATATGATGCACTCCTACGTGAGTGTTTGTAAACTTTGACGCCATCATGATGCAAAATCCTTATAGCTCAAAAAAAGTAGAATTGTCATAGTCAGTCGTCTTATTGACCTTCTGATGACACAGCGTCCATCTCAAACGACAAAAATAATATTTAATCCGATCGCGGCACAAAAATATCACAAACATTTTATTGGTGCGGTTTATAACTTATATCTTGTATTTGTTGTAGCTGAAGCATTTCATCCTGTATTAAAAACTCAGATCAAACGCCTTTTGATACAAGCTTTATATAGTTTTCAAAGCCGCAATAATCAAGATTATTTCAGACCGTGCCATAACACCATATTGTGATAAATCAGTTTGTTTGAACTGACGATAAAATCAGCCGCCTCCTGCTTGTTGTTGTTTATCAAAGCGCTCCGTCTTCTTTTTTCCCTTCCTCCTGAGAAAGTGGAAGTTTCGTTTTCGCTGCTAAAACGCCGCTCCGCCTGACTTCCACCTCCACTGCTACGCGACAGCAGACCTCCTCCTCTCCCTCGTTCGACCGCCCGGCAGCCGAGTGTTTGCTGAGGCAATAGCGTTTAAGTGCTTTACTCAAGGACAGCTGCATCGTCCTCTTGAGGGAAACACATTAATGCAACAATGATCTGACTGCCAAAATAACCAGCCTGCTCGCCGCTGCGTACCTCGGCTAATGCACTGCGTCTCTTGCTACTGCGCGCTGATTCAAACCGTAATGGGGTTTTTGTTCCGGGTCCAAACTTTTTATCTCGCCGTGCCTTTCTTCTTAGCTGTTTTATTGATGTGAGTGTAAAGAGGTTTTTTAAAACTAATTTCTTGACCATTACCTACTCTATCACATGCCTTTTGATCAAAACAAGTACCTGGCGTTCACATCATTACGACAACTCCTTTGTTTTTTAGACTTCACGGCGCCATTTGAGACAGACGGTTGAGTTTCCCTTTGCAAGTGACGAAGATTTAGAAAGAGAAAACACTCGCTTTAAACTCTTTTCATTAAACGACAGAGATCTTATGAAGTTTATGATCCTCAATGGGGGAAAAAAGATCTCAGATCAATACTTGTCAACTTCTAAATAATGCCGCAGAAGATTTTAAGTGAAAAAATAATGTTCTGCAAGTGGAAAGAAAGACTGTACACGTCTGCAGCAGGAAGGTATGCATACAAGGCTAACTTTATTTTGCTTTCTTGTTAAAAAACAGACATAGCAGCATTTCATTTTGTAAATTTAGACGGTGTATAGTTACATCAAGAGGCGTGCGCACATATTAGGCATGTTGGGCTTCTGAAAGCTCAAATAATATTTAGTTTGACAAAATTTGACTCTTTTCAAAAAAGCAAAAACCTAAGCAAATATGATTAAATCTGTATTTTCCTCCAGAATTTTATACATCAAAATATATTGTGGAATGAGAGGCTTTATTTGAAAAGCAGTCGCTCTCACACTTCCTCCGCTGCTGTTTTATCTTTGCTGCCAGGTGGTTAATGGAAATGAATTACATTCAGTTTGCATCCGGCGAGTAAAATAGCGTCTGATTAAACAGCTAAAATGAAATTGGGCAGAGCTCCGAGCAGCGATGACCCGGCAGGAAAACGTCTGCTTGAAGAGGGACGGCATCGCGGCTCGGTGGCCGTGTTGCCG
This sequence comes from Clinocottus analis, assembly GCF_023055335.1. Classification (NCBI taxonomy): domain Eukaryota; kingdom Metazoa; phylum Chordata; class Actinopteri; order Perciformes; family Cottidae; genus Clinocottus; species Clinocottus analis. Next base: position 12,593,012 of record NW_027176251.1, on the reverse strand, counting down.
CTATATAGAAATATAAAGACTTCCAGTATGAGGTCCATCTTCCTTCTCGCTCAGCCAGACAGCCGGTATAATTAGATATTGATAGAAAGGCAGTAATTAATGATGAGTCTGCCAGCAACATTATCTGGCCCGCAATTTCAACCACGCGCCCTGCGCTGATTGGGCCGGTGGGTCAGTGAGACGCAGCAAATCATTTGTCAAGTCCTCTGACCTGAATCTGCTGTAATGGGATGGAGTCCAGCACTGATGGGAACAAACAAAATTCCCCGGCGAAGGGTTTCCAGGGGCCTTCACAGGATGGATTCTCCTTAATGATCATTGGAGTCGTTTTTTTTTAACCATTTAACGCAGAAATAATCCAGTTATTCATATCTGATTTATTTGAGGTTTCCGACTCTGCTATCAGCGTTTTGATGCAGAGCTAACTTTCTGCATGTGCTCGAGAACCAACCCGTCAAATCAAAATGCAGAACTTCAACGATCAGCTACGTTTAAGATGACACACCATCAGCTCCGGGCAGAGAGACATTTTGAATCATAACGGGGGTGATGGTGAGAAGAGCAGTTATTTTGCTGATCACAGTGGACGAGAGGCGTTACGTGTATTTACAGCACAGTTCATGTATTTTCTCAGACGTTAGGGTGCGCTTTAAGTCCCAAAAGGTTAAAACCCCTCTTCTTTATAACTCCTCATTAAATTCTGCCTCAGTAAGGTTTTTATTTTATTTCTTGTGACAATAAAAGGCTCAAAATACGTTGAAAAAATGGGGAGAAAATGTAATTGACCCGCTGATCAATATAAAATGTACTTATTTGTTGTACTTTCTAGAAATGTGTGTATAAATTATCAAAGTAAACCATGACAAATTCCTGGATCCATATAATTGAGTTATTTTCAATTGGATTTTTAATTTTTAACTGTTTATTCGTAAAAACACAGACGACTTAGCATATTTAGAAAAATAGAGAAAAAAACATTCACATAAAAATGTGACGTGTGACTTCACCACGTGTTAAACACATTTGGTTTTCATACTTTCAATGGGATACGTTTGTGTGGCATTTACAAGCACGCGATTTTCAGATGTGAAGAGTAAAAAAGACATTTAACGTTTTCAATAAAATCACATAAGTCCATTTGCTCAAATAAAGTTTCTGTTTTGGGGACTTTTACTAGTGTGATTTCAGGTTTTTTACAAGCTGCTAAAAGCAACTGATGGAGATGTACGGTCTAGAAGCCTCTGCTGTGGAAACACGAGAAACGCTTTGTGCGTTTGGATTGTGTTGAACTGGAGGAATGAGAGAAGAGAGAGGAAGGGAAAAAGATGCATGTGCAAAAAAAACCCAAAAAAAAACAAAAGGTGTGACAGTCAGAAAGGTGAATCACAGGCGGGGTGTCCTCTCTGTCAGTAGGGGGAAGTGTGTGTGTGTGTGTGCGTGTGTGTGTGTGTGTGTGTGTGTGTGTGTGTGTGTGTGTGTGTGAGAGTGATGGCTGTGTGTCTGAGCCCGGGTTACGTGTGTGCACCGGTGCGTGTAATGAACGCCACCGTCAGCCCGACTCTTCGCTTCTCCTTCTCCCCCGCCGATCCCCCGGTCTGCCACACTGCATTCTGTACATGACTACTGCCATAAGCAAGCCCCACACACACACACACACACACACACACACACACACACACACTGTCATGATGAATTGATTTTAAGGCCCTATCAGACTATTCAAGGACGGTGTGCTGTAAAAAGAGGAGGGGACAGGAACAGATGTGGGACGGAGGGGAGATGCGGCAGCAAAAGCAACTGCTGCTGGAAGAGAAACGTGTGACTCGCATCAGGCCTTGAAATCTGAGACGCGTTTAGGAGCCGAGAGGAGACAATCCAGAGGATTTTATATGAGAGGAAGTCGGCGTTCAGATTTGTGCTGTGAATTCAGCGGATGACATTTTTGTTTTTCTTTTCTTTGTGGCTGCTTTCATGTCAGACTATGCTGATCCTAATGTGGATGTGAGCGGCCTCAGGTCAGGTATCTGAGGCGTCACACAGCGACGTTCAAGAGCAGACCGGACCCTTTGAGACGTCACGCTCTTCAAACGAAACACCGACCGGCCAATCTTAGCGTAGCATCAGACAGCTCCGGCTAAGGTCCGACAACAATCTGCTCCGTTGACGCTCACTGGGTCGTTTCAGATTTTGTTCATTTTCCAGGCTTTACAGGAACATCGTTGTTTCCAAATTTCAATGTCGATGGTGACGTTTACTTTCACGCTTTGATCCGAAGCTTCAGCGTCTGTCTTCATCTTTTAAGCTGTTTCACTTCCGAAAATGTTCAGTTTGACATCCCGGATATATCTTCCTAAGACACTTCTGTCTGCTCCTCTGTGAAATCCCCTTTTTTAAAAGTTTTTTCTCGAGGTGATATTTTTTCCCGGTAGTGCAGTTTGTGACAGTGAGGGCTCCACGGCGGCGTAGCTCTTCCCACCACAACACCAGGAAACACTTTTGATTAACTGGCCAACAGCCGCTGAAAGTTGCTGCTACACTATGAATGAAATCCTCCCGTTGTGCAAAAATATAAAGCGGTTGAAATATTTGAAAGCCTTATTGATCCTTGTGATTGTTCTGTCCACGCTGGTCGCGAATACACTATTTGCAAAAGCGTTTTTTAGAAGAGATGGTAGACAAAATCCACAGTTCTCACTCTGAGCAAAAATCTATTTAAAAGTTTGCTCAAGCTTCAGTCGGACTTTGCTATATCAAGTGGAAATCTTCCAAAGTCTTTTTAGTCAAACATGTTCTCTTTCTGCAGTAGAGGAATAGAAACACAAAGCCGAGAAAGTCATTTTTTTGAGATACACGCTTGATTTGTCCACCTCCGACTGCAGAGGTCTCACATTATCTTTGTCATTATTTTTGTAGAGAAATAGAAGTGTGGATTTTTGCCGACATCGTTTATTGAAATTGCTTTGATGAGGAATAAGGGCGACTCTTCTCCTGCACGGTGAAGTGCACACAGCTGCACAGACGTTTGAATATGAAGCGGCCAGTCACTGAAACCAAACCTCAAATGTGAGGAATGTAACTTTCATACGACACACCAGACAGACATTCTCCAAATGAACCATTAGTATTTGAAGAGGCCAGTGTGTGCGTGTGTGTGTGTGTGTGTCCAGTGCTCCCCTTCTCCATGCTTAGTTCGTCTGAATAATTGATTGGATACATCTCATGCTACTTCTAGGAGACGCGTTGGTGAAACATTTCCACCCAATTAGCCCAGTCGGCTGCGCATGAGCTCTTTTGGAGAGTTATAGCGCCGCGAGGGCGCGAGGTGCAAAGCAAACAGTGATCTCTGAGCCAAACGAACGGTCGCGGAGGAGCATGACATCAGCATTGATCGGAATTTCGAAGACAGCGCTTGGCTGTCGTCTCCTTAGTTTGGTAATGAGCGTCCGCGGCCATTTGATCTTGAAGCTAAGAACACGACGCCTTCGATGAATCACTCGACGGGCGGCAGATTGTTCCGGGAAAGCGCTCGTGGGACGGACCCCCGACGGCCCCGGCGTCAAACCGAGGAGGCGGTCCATCAAAGCCATTATGCCCCTGAAGCGTGACAACCTGGCTCCGGCCGGCATTACCCGTTCAGGGCCACACCGGCCGTGCATATGGAGTCCACATGGGTCGTTCCCTCGGCGCGGTAACCGGCTGAGGCGATGGAAAGTCTCCGTGTGTTCTGTCTCTCTGACCCGCTGCGACAAAGCCAGACTGAACACACAGGGCCAAACCACCAGTAATGCTTTGACTACGGGTCAGCTCTAATTGTTCAGGTTGAGCAAATCTGGCATAGCGCTTCTAACTTGGAACAATCCGGAGAGAAAATGGTCCACGGTGGATTTTTATAGCCTTGAGACGAAAACCTGGGAAAGCGAGCAGAGTGACTGCAGCCATGTACTATACACTTTAGTTTTGTAACCTTTCCATCTTCTATTTTGAGTTTGTGACTTTTTATGCCGATGTTGTAAAAATGCGAATAATTATCACTTTTATTATTTTTTTATTCAAGGCGTTTTTTTCTTCTCCTTTCTTTCGAGAGTGTATGAGATGTCAGCGGTGAATTATTACTCGGCGGCTTCAGCCCGCGGCTCGACTTGTTTTCAAACCGTGCAACAGAGGCCAAAGGTCTCCTCCCATTCATCAGGAGATGCCTGTCATCCACCAAAGTGCTGCATATGGAGGAAAATCTGCAAGCGAGGCAAATCAAGAGGGGAGGATGAGGAGGGCGGTACTCGAGCTGCGAACATGCGATGTGATGAACAATCAGCGCTGCTGTCAGAAATGTGATGATCAGAACAGATGCTCTCCAAGCGGCAGCCTCGGAAACATTCGTCTGTTGATGGTGAGGCAGGGGAGGCATTTTTCTCCAGGGAAGGGACATCTGTCTCGGTTAGTTTTTACCTCCATCATTCAAATGCTTCGCTTTCAAGCTCCGTGTTCAGAACTTAGGTCTGAGATTTGCTCCACAAACAATGTTGATGTGTATTTTCCTGCATGGAGAAAAAAACGCTTCTTGTTTTCACTTTCATGCTGATGAGGAAATCCCAGAAGTAAACTTTACTTATTAGAAATATTAAAGCTTATAGTTTTAATTTCTTTATAATGTCTAATCAAACTGACGACCTGCATGCAGCTTAAGTCGATTCACTTTCATATTCTGCACTTTCGACGCAGCGCTTTCGACTGCGTTTTGAACTTCAGGGCACGTCCTCGAAAACAAAAGTACAATTTCTATTTACTAATTTTATTATAACTTCTTATCCATCGGTTCCCACCTCCTGTGGACCAGTTTACATTTTTTTAAGCTTTTGGAAACCTTGCGCCTATTATCGGACAAAAGAAAACAACCTTAATTATCTCCAGAACAACATTGTTGTTTGACTTCATTCAAATTGCTACAATACTGCAAACATGTGAGAAGAGACATGTGGTGTGAAAATAATGAAAGTAACCGTTAAGTTTATGAACTTACGTAATCTCCGTCAACTTCTACGGCGAATCCTTAATATGTACCCCTTACGAAGATGCTTTTCACTAACAAACACATCTCCGTAACCCCACGGGCTTATGGGAGTCTAAATATACAATGTAAGCTTTCATGACTCTTATTACTACCTGATGAAACACATTTATCACAATTCATTTCCCCTCCGTCTCACGTCTCCTGGTCCTCGAGGCTTCCTGTCTCGTTCATGTTCCTAAAACGACGTCATTGAAAAGTGAGAAAGAAGACGAACATTTCAAGTCCCAGCATGCACCATTCAGACTTAATTTATGTTTTCATTTTTAAAACTGAACGGCACAGTTTTTTTTGACTGAAACAGCCCAATGCTTTATTTTATTGTGATTCCCATTCTTTAGGTGCTAATCTTTCCAAAAGATTTATATCAAATAACACAACTATTCAAACTCATTTGGGGTTCATACGACGGCTTGAACACGGGGAACAAGCGGTCCAGCGCCCTCATACGGGGGCATGGTGCGCATAAACAAGAACGTTACAAACAAGCTTCACTGCTACTGCATTAAGTAAACTATACGTCGTAGCAACGATGCTCAAGATAAACAGTTTACATCGTCCGCCATTTTGAGACACAGATGTCACAATCACAGCAATAGTTACTAACTTTGTTGACTATTGAGTGCAGTCTGCGTCCATTATTAGTCCACAGATCTCATGAAACTACTGATGATCCTCTTAAGTTTTCTTTTTAAATGCAACATTGGGATTTACTTTGTCTCGTGAGTGCAAAACAGCAAAGCTCAATTATCATTTACTTAATCCAGAAAAGCCGCCCCCCCCCCGATGGTCTTTGGGGTTAGAAATTTAATGAAATTTAAATTTAAATTTAACAATATTTCAACTGTACAAGGAACTGCTGGAAATCTTTTTTTTTTACGAGCGTCTCAGCTCGACAGCGTGAAACTCAGTTTCACGAAAAGCAGACCTGCTTGACTCCACCAAAAGGTGAGAACTCAGTGATTTATAAAGATTTTGAAGGCGCATTAACAACCAAAAATGAGAGCCATTCTTCAATGTGACAAGACACGAGAGCGCGCGCTCTTTTTTTCTCTCGCCTCCATTCTGAAAGTATGTTGACAAGAAAGAGAAACGCCTGTGTCTCGTAACAGGCAGAACATTCCCGAGCTGTCAGCATACCGCGAGCACTGACAGACACATTAACACATCATTACGTCGCAGGCCCATGGGACGGATGCACGGGTTCACACAAAAGACTGCAAAATCGAATTTATTATCTCTGTAAAACTTGTATTGTCTGCGTTCATATTTTCCTCCGAGTCTGTCAAGGAAGCTCGTTTTTTTTTTATTTATCTCTAAGTCTGAGAGGATTAAATCAGATGCAAATAAAACAAAAGACATTTAATTTAACGACGGCTATGATAAATAAACTCTCTTACGCAGAGGGAGGATAGCAATCAGCGACGCTAACTCGCCCGAATGGCCGACATGACTCATAGCTAAATAATTTGATTTCGAACGGGCATTTGCGAGGACAAAAACACTGCAAGACTCTTGAGACTTCCCAGAAGCTGAAGTCTGCATTAGCTTCAGTGGATTGTGCTCTTTGATACTGGCAGTGCCCCGAGACGAGAGAGAGACAGACGGAGGCGATTCCATCACAAGCCTCGTGACTAATCCCCGACAATGATCTGTTCTTCATGAGGATTACATAACGTGCCATCATTAGTCACGTTCCACGAGACATACGTTGAGCTAATTGACAACAAGGGCAACAATCAGGGCGAAGTGGAAACGCTGTGGAAAGCAGCACAGCGATCAGACCGTGTGGTTTTGTTCTTGATAGCTTTTACCCTTTTAAAAGAGGAAGAAAAAAATTCACTTCCTTTGACGGTCCCTTGTCTTTTTCACTTCAGTCAGATCCTTCTGATAAAACCTTCGAGCGCAGCGGAGACTCATCCGGGGTTTTGATCCAGTAAGGGAAATTGTGTGTGACCTAAAGAAGCAGAAATGTGTAAAGGGTCACACAACAACCACCACACAAACATCCCCAGTAGCAAAGGAGGTCGAGGGATTATCCTGATTAATTACCACCAGCAGCTGTTGTCTGCCCCCAGACTTCATTACAACGTTACACACAAACAGGTGCACACAATACGTTTTACCTCTGCATCGAGTCCATCCTGAGCATTGGGAGCTGTAAAGCGCCCTTAAAGCAAACTCGGCAGACACGCCCAGCTGCCGGAGCGTCCATGGTTGCGGTGCTTCTTTCCGTGTGCCGGACGCATTTAGTGCATCTCCACCATGAGCGCTTCTGAAAATCGCCTGCCCTGCGGCTTCAGTGGCCTTGACTTGATGAAAGATATCTGTAATTAAGTTTGAATAGAAGTCAATGGTAAACGTTTACTATTTGTAATGAGGTTGCAGATATCTGGAAGGAACATTTCCTCTAGTTACCCATCTAGTGTCGATATCAATAATTTAAATGTTGACTGATGACGAATGAATTGTATTCTTATGTAGAAATGCTCCTCGTCAAAAGTAAATTATGGATTTGTTTGGCAAAACTGTTCACATCTACAATTTCTATCACCGGTACTGGTGTAAGATGTCAAAGAGGCTCGAGGGCGCCCGACTAGCTCATTACATGAAATATGAACTTCTCATTGTCATTCTTGCCCTAAATTGCGCCGTTACTCAGCTTAAACATCCAAAGACGACGGCCGTCTATTGAACCGCTGCCACCTCCCATCGACTCCGCCATTACTCAACCGTCAGATAAAGATCAGCGCTCGGGATAAGCGCAGATAAAGGAGGAGAACGACATTCTTCAACAGTGTGAATAATTGAAGAACTGCAGTCGATTTCCGGAAAAGAAGAAGAAGAAGACGAAGAAGACTGTAAGCGGTGACTCTACCCTTATCGGCGGCGCCGTGGGTCTCCACCCCCGACACGGCCATCTGCCTCGTTTCAGTGAACCTGCTGAGCGAAAGAGGAGATGTGGGGCGTCCATCATCCATGCAGAAAGGACACGGGAACCTTTAAGTCAGCAGGATCCATTGTCCAATGAAGGTCAGTGGTAAGGTGGGAATGAAATAGGGTGACACCGGAGAGTGTGATAATAGCTCATCACGTGAATCATTCTGATTCGCTGCCATAAACTTCATCATGTCCTCTCAGCGAGCGCTGCACTTCTGCTCGAGACAAGGTCACAGTGTTCACATCTGGCAGCGCGTGCGCTCAGGAAACCAAGCTAAAAGGTTGTGGTGGTTGAAGAGGAACTTCACTCGCAGCAGAAGATGTGTGAGTCGTGCGGGGAGACATCAGAGTTGACGTTAACCGTACACACCCATCCATCAATCCACCCCCCCGAAAAAACAAATCCTGCACACGCTGATTTCTTTCCACCGCGCCGCTTCCACGTCGAACCGCCGTGTTTCCAGTCGCGTCTTCTCTTCACAATATTTTCCTGTTGGTTCCCTGTATGCCAAATAGGTGCATCGTCATTTTGGGTCGTCAAAGTAGAACATTTTCCTCACCACAGACACAGTTTTAAAAGGCAACGTTTGAGGGACAGAAGTGGAAAACATATTTATGGGTAATTTCACTACATTTGAAAGCATACTTGTGGTTTCATCTGACCACGAGGCCATTTAAAACCATCTTCCCTGCGGATGACTAAAGCTGCGAATAAAGATTATTTTCATTGTAGATTAATCTCACTACTATTTTGCAATTCACTTTTTATACAATGTAAGAAAACATAATATCCCAGAACGAATGTTGTAACCAACCAGTCCAAAACCCAAAGATATTCAATTTACAAGTATATTTATTTAAATGTATAAAAGAAGCAGCAAATGTTCATATTTGTGAAGCTGGAACCAGCAATATATATATATATATATATATATATATATATATATATATATATATATATATATATATATATATACACCCTCCCCACTAGGTCTGCCCTGAGCCCCGTATGTTGTCAACATCTGGATCCGCCTCTGGTCACCGGCGTATACGTCTCTGGTAGCGGCAGCGACTTGTCATTCACAATAAGCCCGCCCTAAAGCATACCCTGGTTCATGGTCTATTTTACTTGGAATGTTCATAATCTACTAAATAAGCATCATGCTGTATTGAAGAAGACTTGAAACTAGAGATTGAGACATGAACTCATGTTCACAATATTTACTGAGGGAATAAATCAGGAGAGAAGTCGAGTCATTTTCTACAAACTTCTATACAACCAGAGGAGTCGCCCCCTGGTGGTCAGGAGAGAGAATGCAAATTTTAAGACATGACGCATTGGCTTCACTCTTTCAGCCTGCTTAATATACAAGAAATAGGAGGTCAAGAAGACGTGGTGTCCTCCTGACCAGATGTTTGGACCCTGAAGAGACGTGCTGATGTGCTCAGCGTATTCACAGAAATGTTGTGAGGCTGAGTGTTGAGACATTTAGGTATGTGCAGATAAAATTCCCCCGCAGTCTAAATATTACAAGCCTTTATTACAGTCTGAGAAACACTTGGATAAGCCAGAGTGAGTGTTTGCCACATCACATTTGTCTTATTGTTGTATCTAATTCCCCTCCCTCAGTACTGCTAATCATCCAGGCTGAAGAATTCACTGTTTCCCCTCCTTCATTTATGCATCTTTTATAATGATGTTCAAGAACCCTACGAGGGCTTTTCCCCATGCTTTCACTCGTTATTTGATTTGAAAAGTCTGCTGCAGGCGGCTCTGTGAGTGCGTCACGGCTGACATTTGTTTTTGTGCTGTGGTGCGTTCATAGTTGTGGGAACCTCCAACCTCGTGACACTGACGATCAGCAGCCTTTTTATTGGAACCGAATTCAAGCTTTTCGTGTTGTTTGGTTATTGTTTGACTTCTGGGCTTAATTTCATATCAAAGCTTGTCAGCTGATACTTGACTCAAGGTCCATCTTTTGAATATGAAACATGAATTCTCTGCAGGCTTGAGGGGAAAAACAATGTTTTGTTTGTTGTGGTCTGTCTGAGGCTTGATATTGGATGAAAAGATCCAGAATGACGGTGCTGTAATGTATTGATATGTCTACGCCATTTTTGTAAAATAATTAGTGAACTATTTGCCATAACTTTTTTTGTTAATGAAACATTATATAAAACAGTTTTTAGGTTTTTTTTATTTAAATAATAGGATTTTACAGAGCAAACTTTTCCAGGAAAATCTAATGTTTGGACGAAAGCAAATGTGTGAATACGTTTTGACTTGGCGTATTATATAGTAATAATCATAATACCATTATTGGTCAAAAATTTAATTGCATAGTTTTAAGACAAACATTTTTACAGAATCTCAACAAACAATATCTCCTCAGTTTTTCTAATTCACTGTTCAACTCCAGAATGTAACAATACATATATTTATTTTCTTAATGGAGTAATATTCATCTCCATTTTAAGCACTGGGCCAATTTAGTAATATTCCAAAACCAAGAATTGCACAAAAATATCCACTTCATGCAGTGATTGTCCAGATGTGCGGAGGTGAGAAGAGACGTGGGGTTGGAACTAAAGCTCTCATTTTGTATTCCTCACACAACAACGTCTGACACTTGTTTGTGTGTTAAAAGAAGCTCGACGAAGATGTTAAAAGAAATATTCTCAGACTTTTATTCTGAGCACAAGTCGCAGTGTCTCCCTCTTCTCAGTGTCGGGGTCAATAAACCCAGACAACTGAGGGACAAGCAGGGAGGATGGAGGGAAATGTACGAGCAGCCGGTCATGAACAGGCTTTACACGTTGGTAGGAGGACGATCTGAACAGTCAAGGACACTTAAGAGCTCACAACTGAGTCAGAAACAGGCAACAGGCGACTGACAATAACAACACTGACAACCTTGGGCCAGGAGGAGGTGAAGAAGACAAGTGGCTGTGCAACACTTTTTGACAAACTAACCCATTTTACCCATCCTATGTGTCGTATAAGATCCGATGTGGATAACGATGGGTATGGGACTGTACGTTTGAGATAATGCTTGGTGCATTTGGAGTTCAGCGTCAGATTTCGCCCGTTGATTGGACCGCCACCACGAGATGGATGTATGAACGTGATCAGGATGTATCTGGCTTCAATGCTGTTGATATTCTACACACCGAGAGGTAGTGAGCTAAGCAAGTCCTGCAGAAAATAGAGTCACATTTGTTTTGTCTCAACTCGTTCGTCAGCGGGACAAGAACAAAGTTCATGACGAGCTTGCAGAGGAGATGACTTTGACGCACAAAAAACAACAACAGTTTTCTAGCATCTGTAATGACACCAGATGATTGGAAATAAAAAAAAAGCAATGCGAGCAGCCCGTCAGCAGCGGCAAACAGAAAGCCTTCTGCTTCATGCCGTCGATGGGCCGTGGAGGTGAGAATGACTCAGCGCGCTTCCACAGAAATGAACAAGAAGCCACACTAGCGAAATGTGCTATCAGATATCAATGCATCCGTCATGACCTATACCGTGAAAACACTGCGTGTGCAGTCTTGTATGTGTACCATACGGTTCAACACGGGCTCGGTCTTGTTGAGCTCAATGCTTCCCTTCATGACTCTGGAAGGACGAAAGCAGAGACGATCGCAAAGAATGTTTTCGGAGGATCTGTCCCCCGACTAAATGTGTATTTGTCCGTTTAGGCCTCGAACAAGAGAAATATAAATCTGTGTCACTCGATTTTCACGAAGACACCGATGAAACTGCGAAGGGCACGCATACATCGAGATCTGCCGAATTATCTGACAGAGCACGGCCTGGACATCGAACACATCACAGCAGATAATGTGGTCAACGTTTGGAAAACGCCTCTCTGTTTATTGAGCAGTGCCAACATTCACATTCTGGGAGCTAATTGCTCGGCTCGAATGGCTCATAACACCTGCGAGCTCGCAACCAGCTGTCAGTGTATTGAGTCACTTAAAGATCATGTCATGTGAGGACTTCTCTGTGCCTCTGCCAAAGGACTGCTGGATTCAGTAAAGAGCAGCAAAACATATCCATGGAAAAGTAGACTTAGTGAGTCATGATCCCTTATTTATTTTGAAGTAAAGCTCCAAGTTGTGATTTCTTTTGATCATTTCTTTTAAAGGGTTTGTAACATAAACTTGTAGTGCCCATTTTAAATATATAGGTTTGCAGACACAGACAGCATCATACCACATCGCTACCTTTTGTCCCTTATTTGGTGGTGAGGAAGTCGATGACTCTAATCTTGGCTCACTTAATGAGTTTCAAGTCCCTCTAACAGTCATTTCCTCCAAGACATCAGACTTGGCACTTTTTATGTGTGATTAACTCCGGTCTATGAGAAGATGTCTCTACTTCTCTCTTGATTTATTCCCTCGTGAAACATTGTAAACATGAGTTTATGTTTAAATCTCTAGTTTGAAGTCTTCTTTAACACAGCATTCAGTAAATTATGGTCATTTAGAGTCAAACAGGCCATAAAGCGTTGTATGCTTTAAGGCGTTGCTTGTGATTGACGGGTGGCTATCCGGGTCGTATGCGGTGACTTTGCATCACTCTTATCCAAATATGGTAACTTCCATTCACTGGTTGCAAAAATCCAAGATGGTGATGGCTGTAATGCTGAAACCCAAACATTAAAAAGCACAGTCCACAAACCCATGTTTGAAGTCACGACGACCAAATCCACTTCTTGTCTACAGTCAGGCAGACATGAGGCATTGCAGACCGCATCCTTCTGTTCTTACCTTTCACAATAAAAGCCCTAACTGCATAATTGTTTCCCAGAGGGAACTCAAAGTCACCCGGAGCACGTTGCTAAAAGAAAAGTCAATAAAATATCTGACAGTAACTCAAGCTCTTTAACTTTTGACCTCAGAACGACTGCCAGACGCTGTCAAAAGGATCCCAGTCGTTGACCCTCTGCCTGTGTGAATATATTTGAACTTTTTAGTGAAAAAGTGTTGCGGCTGTCGCCAATTTGCTTCACTGCCAGCATGAATAGTTTTGATGCAAAATCGTTGCAGGTGAGCGTTTGAGTGGAGGTCTTAAGGACAGGTGGTAATTAAAACCTAATAAAATATGTGATTATTGCTCCAGATTCAAATCCAAATCTTAGCGTGCCATTCTCAGTCCAGGCTTGTGTGTCCAGCGTTGAACCCATTCACACGTTATGATCATCTCAACGTGGTGCATCCATCATTTACTGTGACCTTGTCTTAATCAATGATAGCCAGACGTCATTAACTCAAGTATGCTACAGCTTAATTTGTCTGCCTTTCCTCGCGTGAAGCAGAAAAGAGGCTGGGACTCAACTAAACACGACATGCTGTGCGTAGCGCTTAAGTCCTCGTTTACACTCTGGCAGGCTTCCAGGCAAAAACAGCATTTTTTTTTCTTCTTGCTGCTAATGTTTTCTTGCTCCCTGTGGTCTTTGAGCTCTATTTCTTTCCTGATTAAAAACCTTGTTTATGATTAATAAGCAGAGGAGATGAACAACAACAGAGAGTTTATCCCCGAAGAAAGAAAATTCTCTTGCCTTTTTCAACAAGCAACCACTTGATCCCAAATAGTAATTAGTTTCATATTTGTGGATAGAGATAGTATCAAAGCCCTCCTGTTTCCTATGAAGAACAATTATTTTTATAGGAAATGACATCATTCGAGGTCCAAGATGGACCCGTAAAGCAACAGAAAAACCCACCCCTGCCCGCTGGCACGCATACGCAACAGCCAGTCTCTCCCCTCTCTCTCTCAAACTAAAATGAAGTGTATTTCCTCGCTAGTCTGCACCAACAACAGCCAAAGAAGCGGTTACTGTGAGACTCGAACAGACGCAGCTGGATGGCTGTCGGGGCAAAAAAAAAAAAGAGAAGGAAAACAATGAGAAGAATTCCCCCGAAAGAAGTCTGTTATTAATTACGAACTGGGAGATGCTGGTGGCTCGAATCGCCTGAGCCTCGGGAAGCAGCGGGATCAAAGAAGAAATGAGGGATGACAAATAACCTGCAGCCCGAGTCGGCTGCAATACAAGTCGTGAGATGATAGGGCCGGCGAGAGAGGAGAAGAAAAATACACACCAGGGAGATAAATGGACAGAAAGATTTACAGAGAGGGATTTGCGCCACATTTGTATTGGTTTTATTCATCATCTGCACCCGAGATAAAGAAACATAAACTTTACATTTAAATAGTGACAATAAATGAATGGAACTGTTAGACGGCACCGATTTAGATCAGGTTAGCATTTATCTTGCGGTTACAGCGGCCACCGAAGTAATTGCTCACAAGTCTCTCAGCCAGCTACTTTCCTCTGAATTTGAATGGCATCGCTGACAAAGGACGACTGGTGCGGCCTATTTTTCAGTTTGAGTCTCTGTTGATATTCGCCCCGGTTCAATGTGTCGCCAGTGTGCTGTCAATGGAGCTGTCACTCTGACAGGCTGGGGGTCTTTTTGTGAGCACAGCGCTGGTTAGAAACACAGGAAATGGTGTCCACCTCCCTCCCCGTTAATTTCACGTGTGATCTATCTCTGCTGGCTTTGAGAAGCTTCCCAGCTCCAAACACAGCATAACCACAAGCACAGTCTTTTATTCCTGGTCTTTTTCGAGTTTTATACAAAATAGAAAAGAAGATCTAAAGAAATATTAAATGAATATCCTTTGACGAGGCCTGTAATGGGTTTTTATGTTACCCTTTGTTACACTGAGATCTCAGATATCTAAAATATGGAACAAAGCTCTTGACGTGCAGACTGTGCTGAATCCCCCGAAAAAAGGAACAGCGGAGCCAAATCAAAGAAAACTGCCAACGTTGTGACAGGCCATGGAAATCTTTCATCCCGTGTCCCCGACTCGTCACAAAGTTTAATTCGAGATCCATCTCTACCTGGTCGGGCCATTTCTGCATTCTTTGGGAGGAGAGCATGAGATTATCGAGTTATTGGGATCAAACGGCGTATTTGTCTTGCTGAGTGGCTCCATGCGTCTGACTGGGGTTAAGTGGTGGGAATCTTCAATGTTAGGAGGAAGGCTGGTGTCTCACGCTGCGTTCACGAGGTTAACAGGAAATTGCATTCATCTGTCACTTATTTCTCTCCCCAAGATGTCACGAGGTTCGTAGAGCAAATACAGAAGTGACTGAAGACTCTATTGTTAGTATGAAAACAATTAGCATGGCGACCTTTGTTGTATACAAATCTGCAATACATTCTGATAAAAATGAATGTGGAATTAATAGAACATTTCAACACAGCTGGGATAGTACAAATAATGCATTCCTTCCATGAACGTAACAGGATGTGATAATTATATGAATTGGCTCTGCAGTTTTCTTAAGTTTATTTGCGAACAGCTAATTTTAGTCAAATGAAGCTACTGGGAAAAAAAATGGGAGGAGCGGCTTCTTTTTTTGCAATACTTTTGATGATAATAATTACATAAAAGCTCCCTGTGCTAGAATCAACAGTGTGCAGCTTATTACATCTTTAAGCTTCCAGCTCACTGATTTGGTGTTAAACCACAGATGTTTTTCCAGTATGATATGAGAGATGGTGGAACCCAAACCACAGCTACTCCAACACCAGTGAACATTGTGGGAACATTCAATGGCTGGAAGGAAACAGTACTCAATAGAGCTGCAGGAACGAGTCCTGATGCAGGAAATTGGTGAGAATCTTTGCAATAGTAATAATCTCAAAGTCAATGACATTGTTCTTTTGTTAGGTTTCTCAGAGAAAGAGGTCTTAAGCTTCAAAGATTTTAATGTTTTGTCCTTTGACATAAACAAGGCTTGCAAATTCAATGTCCAATGTTTCAATGTTTAAGCTTTTCAATGTCCTCAATAAAAGGTGGATTTGTCAGCCTTTATTGGTGAAGTGATGTGACCATGGTGTAGTTTTGTACTTCTGGCGATTACATTTCCATAAAAAAAAAACAATAGGTGGTTGTTCATTTGTGAAGATACCAAACCAAACAAGTAAGTATAATAAACTTCCACAGAGCTTCTTTTCGGCAATAAACCCATTAAGTCCATCGTTTTTTGACGATTGAACCACCGCAAACCTCCAGATTGAGCCTCATTTTGCCCTGTGTGTGTCTGTTGTGGAAGTATGAAATTATATGGACACAACAACTCAACGCTTTTGTTTTCAAAGCGACTTTCTGTCCTCTTGGGGCTGAAAAATCCATATGGAACGAAATATGGAACCAGAGAAACACTGAAAGCTGCCAACATTTTTATAGGAATGGGAAACCTCCACTCGGAACGTTGTCTGCCACATAATCCTCCTCTGTTGGGAAAACCTTTTTGTTGTGCATGGAGTATATATTCTTAGGCATCGTGTTCATTTGTTATGCACCGAATCTGTAAATACCTGCTGCTGCTGCTGCTGCTGCTTCTTGTTGTTTGAGCAATGAACATTTCATGACAATTGGGAGGCACCTGCGGTTCTGTTACCCAAAAACATTTAGGAAACCAGACACAGCAGTGACCAATTAAAAGCTGTGAAAAATACAAAAACAGCAACAAACCGTATCTGGGACGTAGGGTGACTGAGGTTGTGAATTAACGTGATGATGTGTGCTCAGTGAGCCATTTAAATGTATTTAATTTGGAATGAAATGTAGATATTAGTTTTTAAATAATAACAAATGATAATGGAAAAGAAGAAGGCGATTGTTTTATGAAGGCTCTAAAAATAGCCGTTTGCAAGTCGTCCGAAGTGTAATATGTCATCAACCATTCATGTTCTCCACAGGGTGAGCCCTACTAACTTTGTTAATCTCCTGACTGTTTATCTCACACCAACAACAAGTATCCAGTGAAATATATCTACCTACTTGATGAATTGGCACAAAACGTTGACATTCATGATTCCCAGATGATGTATCTTCTTGATATGGTGATGGTTTTTGTTCTAACGCCACCAAGACGTTGACATTTCCGGTTTTGACTCAAATGTCTCAACAACTATTTTGATGAAACTCCTTTCACCTTCAGTCTGTGGGCGTGACATCTGGGTTACGCTCGTCTTTTTGATTCTTCACAGCACATTTTGTTTGTGCGACCCCTGGCATTTTAGAGACTAACTCGACGAACGCAGCGAGCGTTAACGGCTTCCGCGCTCGCTCGGAGCTCGGGCGCCATCTGCAGAGGCTCGCGCCACGCCCCCAAGCGCCGGTGCAAAAACACCGCTTCAGGCCTGAGGATTGAGATTGGGTTTGGGTAAGGAAGGCCAGGGTAGGACAAGGCGAAGGCAGAATGTGTTGGATCAGAGGCAGAGCTGACCGTGTTGTGATTTTGAAATCGGGACCCCGAGACTTCTTCATGTCGAAGTCATCAAAAACAAGACAGCTGCTGCGACGACCCCGGTACGCTTCCTTCACCTCTGAAGCACCGAGGACAAAACCCCGAATCCCACAGCGTCGTAAAAACATACCCAGAAGTCTGTGGAAGGCACAGCTTTTCGTTTCCCAAACCATATTTTTCTTTCACTTCTGTCCCTCGGTGATAAGTCGCGAGTGCACAGTTCAATTTAAAAAAACAAAACAAAAACAAACTCATAATTAATTTTCTTTTAATTTGAATCCCACCCTTCAGCCATTCTCAAGGGGAGCCATCTGCTTCCAAATTCATTTATTTTTCTCTCTGTCTCCTCTGTTTTCTCTGTGTAACTTAAACATTGAACAAAAGCAGTGTGGCTCTAGTTGCTCGAGTTGCTCTAGTTGCTCGCCACCCGCGGACACAAAAATTGCAGCACTATGGCAGATTAGGAAAAAAGCTTGCGGTTAAAGATCACTTATCATCCCTGCTGGAGGTTACACTGCCAGATGTTTCAAGTCTTTCATGAGCGGCACATCGCTCCTGAGTAACGTCCAATACGTTTCAGTCTTGTATTCTCTCTCTGAAACCGTCTCTGCTGTCGGTGAGTACAAAGTCTCAGAGAATTAGCCCACCTGGTTCAAATTGGTTTCCATCTCCAGGATCGCGGTGAATTGAGTCTCACAGCGCGCCACTGTATCTGAGGAAAAAGTCATTCCCGAGGCCTTGTAATGGATTGGGCTGTCCAGTCCTTTGTATTGTCTTTTCAATATCCACCTCAGCGGGCAGCAAAGCGCGACCGCGCAGCGAGCGCGGCCTCTGAAGCAAGGCGCTGAAATGAGCCTGTTGTCAACCCCTCTTTGTCCTCTCTTTAAATCTGGGCCAGGAAGGCTTTAAGAAAAGCGCCAATTGATTAATCAAAACTTTATCTCAGTCGTGCCAACGATGTCATACAACGTCCTCCATTACCACGGCAGTCATTTATAATGGAGGCATCATCATAAGATCAAATAAAGAATTAATCACTTTAACGTCTAATTTGTAACGAAATTATTGAAACAAAATGTTATGACACAGTTTATATAACCTGCACCCGAGGAATAGTGACGACGGAGAGGGATTTTTCAATAGTACATGGCGAACGCACGATATTTATGAGCTATTTTTTTGGGTGATTCAGTGCACATATAAGAGCGAATGACCGTCAGCCGAGGTTAGAGATCCGGCTTGTGATGGAAGAGTCACCAGTTCCCGGACTGACTGGGAAAATTTGGTTAAAGAAAGGGGGTTGGGAATAAATGAATAATGCTTCCCGCTCCATCAGACTCTTGGCGTGCTGGGAAACCGTGGAAGTGGGTTCGAACGAGGGAAGAGGGCCGACGCTGTGCTCAGCTGACATTCCCCGGATACATTAACGCTGGAAAAACCAACTGGGAGAGATGTTCCCTCAGATTACGTTGCACCTATCGGGAAAATGTGACACAGCTTCCCGGAGTGGATCGGGCCTGCTGCGTAGTGCTGATGTGAATGATCTGCTCTCCTCTCGGTTTCTCAGATTGTCTTTTAAAGATATAAAGAATTTAAAATCTGTTCAGAGCTGAAAGTTCTACATCTGCTCGCTGTGATGTAAAATACAAAATCTAACTTGTTGACAGCACCACTAAGTTTTGATTTAGATTATCGCAGATGTGCCTCTTTGGTGAGTGACTTTCCCAGAAGGCTTTGCAATCTGTATGCAAAAGGATTTTTCCCCCCCTCCATTTTCCCTGGGTTGATAAATGAACCAGCCTCTGTGTTGTCAGCTCCTATTTGTCAGGTGAGGGGTTACCAGGCCTCCTGCATGAGAAAAAGGGAGCACATTTGTGCCATTGCGTGATTCATACGAGAGTTTAACTCATCTATTGGGTCTCTGAAGACACGTTCGTCTGATGGAGCTGGAGGGATTCAACAGTAAAAAAAAAAAAAAAAAGGCAGCGGTGGTGTGTGAACACATTAGCTCCCTGTTTGTGCGATAGCGAACCGAGACGCAGGCGACTCCACGAGCGCCGTCACGTTTCCCTGCTTACACGTCGGCAGATATCGAAGTGGAGCGCCGGGTGTCGCCGTGTTGCTGCAGATAAGGCTTCAGGGAAATGCTGCGTTCATCACTTTGAGTGAAATGAGATGGTGTCTCGCTGTCGCCCCGCCGGCTCAGGGCCCTTCTGCAAATAGGATCTTTGGAGCTGTGCCAGTGTCTCAGTTCGGTCAGGCTCTCTGTAAAGTCATTGTGTTGTTTTGACCCTGTGAGTTGTTTTCACCGCTCATGTTCGTTCTTTCTTTCCTTACGATGATGAGCGTGTAGCAGCCGGGCTCCTTTTCATCACGAATGAAACCCCACAGACAGCAAGGCCTCGTCGGTAGGGATGGGTATCATTTGTTTTTTTTTTCCAATACCGGTGCTAAAACGATACTTTTAAAACGATACTGGTGCCTAAACAGTGCCTGAACCAATACTTTTTTATTGCCAAGGCCATTTTCTTTAAATTGAACAATATATTAACTGTTTAAAGTATACTATGAATATAAATACATACAAAACACTTCAAACTACAGCTATAAACCTTTTAACTTCAACCTATAAACACTATATATTTATTCAAAAAAAGAACAGACCAGCTTCAGGTGGCCTGATAGGGAGCGTTTGCAACAGAACTCCACTCAGAAACGGTTAGATTCAACAAAATGCTGCTTTACTGGACAACAGGTCATCATTTACTGGACTGCAAAAGCTGCTGCAGTCATGTTGTCTCCCCAGCAATCACTCTGTGAGCGCGCTGCGTGCGCGCGCTCGCAGCCCCGCCCCCTTGCGCCCCGCTGAGTGCAGCAACATGAGAGGAAGAGGAGCAGTCACTGCCCCTTGATCCGCGCTATTTTAATAAAGTATCGATACTAAAAATATGCCAAATCCTACCGTTTTTAAGGCACGGGTACCGCACTACCCTTTTTAATATCGGTTTACCGTGAAACTTTACAGAGTCATGTAAAAAAATATATATTTAAATCGGCTAAGGCACCGAAAAGAAGCACCGAAATCCGTGTTGTGTTTCGGTCGGGTAGGTACTGGACAACTTGGAACCGTTCTCGGTAGGCTACACAACCCTACTCGTCGGGCGGTCGAACAGTATTTCCACTCCGGCAGCAAAATTCTTCCCCATTACTGGTGTCATTCAGTGGACAAATTACCAAAATATAAAAATGTATTATATTCTACATTTGCGCGTCCTAAAATCAGTTAAAAAATGCAAATGAAACATAAAAACAGCAACGGACGGTTGAAGCATCCGGGTCAGCCTGGGTACAAATGCTTAGTGTATGCAATGTGACAGCACAACAAGTAAATAAACGTGCAGTACTTCAGCTGAGTTCAGTTTGGGGGTAAAAGTGCTTCAAATGTGGAGTCACAAACACTTTACATCTGTTTACATCTTACAAAACCTCCATCAGAGATTGATTTCCTCATGTAGTGAAGTGGTGAGGTACTTGTACTTTGATTACACAACTGTATGTTGCTGTTACAAACTGAGTATAATTACTTATTTTCTCAAGATGTTGCTGATGGTTTTTTTTTATTATGTCACTAACAACTTGAGATGATAATGACAAACAACGTTTGGATTTAGGGAGGTTTAACGTTTGTAGGCGATTAAAACTTCCAACATTTCCTTGTTTGGTGACAGTCTCCCAAAACCCAACATCACCTGGAAGATGTAAGTGCTGACTTTTGGAGAGGTGTGCACATCTTTTGAGTATTTTGTTCAGAAAGAGGAGAGATAGCAATCAACAAAAACAAGCATGAACAGTGTCTCTGAGAGGCTGCAGTGTTCAGTCATTTAATCACTGCAGCCACTGTGTCTTTAGGGAAAGGGGGGATGTGTCGCGAGGGGTTTTTGTTTTGGGGGTGACGTGACACGGACGGAGAGCGGGACGAGTCGAGCTGTCAGCTGCAAAGGTCCCTGGATGGCAACTGCCACGGGATCTACCACGCCGAGATAAGGATCTCCAAATAGCACGTGTGGACTACGCCGCGGACCAGGAGACGCGGCGTTGCGCCCCGTTTCCGCCCGTTGTGGAACTTTACAGACTCTTTTTTTTACGTTGACAGCAGTCTCAACGGGGAGACGCCAATTAACTGCGGGACTGTAGAGGACTGGGGATTAAGTTGGGTTTTGGGGAGCGTTACTGCGTGTGGTTAATCCTTTGTTTTTTTATTTAGTTAGCCTCAATAACAGTCATTGAAACTGAATTCTGGGTCATGTGTTGTTTTGTCTTTAGTACATATTACCTATCTTACATATCACGCTTTATTAACAGCTGATCTGCCCTTGCACTTCAGTTAGCGTAGTGCTTTTCTAACTTGAGTGAAGTGCGAGGGAGAATTGTTACAGAGTGGAGGCCAGTACGGGTACTTGGAAGGATTAATTTGTTGGGATATTTGTGTTAATTGTTACTGCTTGACCTAGAGGGCTATATTTAGTTTGAGGTTGTTTTGTGTCTACATCAAGCCAGTTATAGTACTTGTGGCCGTATGGATAATACAAGTACAGTGCTGGTGAAGTGTGCACTTTAACTTGATTGCCTTTACTTGTTGCGCAGAGGTTTTTTTCTTCTTGAGGAATATATTTAGGTGTTTAATGTGTAGACTGCGGTACCCAGCACACAGCTAACGAAATACACGTAACAACAAATACCTTACATACATATTGTCCCTGATAACATAACCACATCTACACATACAGATGTACGGCATGAGCCACCGGGGGGCAACCATGGATGGTGGGACACCTGAAGAAGTTGCATCCCCCTTCTCAGAGGCAGATCAAGACGCTATCCCGCTCGACGATGTTGAGGCTGACATGGAGGCAGAGTCTTACCGCCACGTCAGGCCAGCCAGCTTTTCCACTCCTGCAGGGCAGACGTCAGATGGCCGGCAGAGGGTTGAGGACAGTACATGTCTCTCATCCCTACCTGCGTCGATGGCCAGGTTACCTGTTAGGATGGAGTTTCCACAGATGTCACAGACATTATCGAGCAGTGTGATAATTTTCTCACCCTCAGACCATTGAATGACATTGAACTTGTAGGCACACTCAATGCTGCCTTAAAAGGGCCAGCACGGAGTTGTGGTTAGCTACCCGCCTTGTCTTTAGGGAAAGGGGACACACAGAGAGAAAGGTGGAAGTGTCTCTGAGAGGCTGCAGTGTTAAGTCACTTAATCACTGCAGCCACTGTGTCTTTAGGGAAAGGGGGGGCACAAAGAGAAAGGTGGAGGTGTTTACCTGCTGACAGTCTCCCAAAACCCAACATCACCTGGAAGATGTAAGTGCTGACTTTGGGAGAGGTGGGCACATCTTTTGAGTATTTTGTTCAGAAAGTGGAGAGATAGCAATAAACAAAAACAAGCATGAATACAAAGATACACAAGATGATGTACTCACAGTAAACAGGAGACTTGGTGGAGATTTTATATATAGATATTATATATACGTTGAAACTGGTGTATGAAACTCATCAAGAGCTTAAATTGAATGTTATTGTCACAGTGTCTTTCTAACAATGAAGCCATAATATTGGAGCAAATGTAAGCCCCAGAAGGTTAGTTATTATAGTATTATGACTTATCATGACTACGGCCACTTTAATTTAGATTTTCAAATTAACGAAACGTTGTTTATTTTTTGTACTTAATTCACTGAGTCAAGTTGAATATTTACGCTCTTACAGCAAACAATGAGAGAGATGTGCAGATGTTGTAATAATACATAATATATTGTATTTTATTTTAGGAAAAACCGGATCACCCGATAAAAAAACCTATAAGTACCACGATAGTGACACTACTCAGAACTGGAAAAGGAGCAGGACCAACACTAGAACCCTCATATCACCTTTCTAGCTGTTGACTACCTCAGTGGTCCTGCCCCAACATCCAGGTTGGCTGACAAAAAAAGACAGAGGACACTCCCTGTCTTTGGGGAAGGGGGGCACACACAGAGAAAGGTGGAGGTGTCTCTGAGGCTGCAGTGTTAAGTCACTTCATCACTGACAAACAAACTCAGCCCCTCAGTTCCACCTATCTGACGCGTCTAAAGGGCCTGGAGATGGAAGAACCTGCCAATCGTGCTGAGCCTCCTCGGTGGCGTCATCAGGTGGTCTTTGACAGAGGAGGCGATATCGTATTCAAGCTCTGGTTTCTGTAATTTCATGTGGAGCAGCACCATTTTTGCACCGCCCCACGTCTTACACAGGTCCCGGTGAATGGTCTTGTCGAGATGTTTAAAGGTCTTTTCTGTGGCAACGAAATCCACACCCTCAACTTCAGCCCACGTTCTTTCAAGCACACGCTTAATGTCGGCCTCTGAAATGTCAATGGGCCAGCGCACTATCACCTTTTTGATTATCCGTGAAACTAGATCTTTCACGAATATCTCAACTGACGTTTTGTTTTTCTTTTCCTCCTGGTACAGGTCTGCTTCGGCACAGGTCGCCACAGGGTCGCTCTCCTCGATTAACGTTTACCTCTGGTGCGTCTGCATCCATTATGGCACATAGTGACTCGTCGCTCTGGCTGCCGACAGTGTTGGGTTTGTGGCGGCCCGGTATTCTCAGAAGAGTCCCTCCTGACTGGTTCTGCAATAACGGACGCCACACTATGCGGGATGTGACTGTCAACGACATCTGCAATCTCCCCAGGGCTGCTCTCCTCAATGACCTCTGGTGACTGTGCCGGGGCCGGCGAATTGGCGGCCACTGTTTGAGACCTGCGAGATTTTCTTGGATTCTTCAGTTTCATCGCCTTGAGGATACCGATTATATTGGTGCCAATGATGGGAGGGATGTCATGTTCCAAGACAAATATAGGGGCCAATATCGTTACTTTAGGGTCAATGAACTCAAACGTTAATTTCACACACCCGAGAGCCTCAACCCTTCCATTAAGTCCATTCACTCCTTGTTTGTCCGTGCTGTTCTCATCATATGCATATTGAATAGAGGGGAAATTCTTCTCCATCCACGTTGCACTCACTGCTGAGATGACAGCGCCACTATCAAAAACGGCTTTCACTGATAGTCCATTAATCGAACAGGAAATTCTTGCAGTTGCTCCTTTAGCTGGGGCTTCAATCATATTTACAATGGGCTGCAAAGTGATTGAAATCATGTCTAAAAGCTCCATAACTTTCCTTGAGATCGCTAGACTTAAAAGAAAAATCGTCTCGATAGAAAGTTTGTTGGTTGTAAGCTTTTCTTGACTTACTGGTCCATTATATGAACTCATCCAGATAAAAGGCAGTTCCATAAGCCCCGCCCACAGAATGTGTTATATACTTATAGGCAGTTCCAGGCAGTCACAAAAAGTCTAAATGTGGGTGGGGCTTCTGTGGGCGGGGCTTATTGAACCATTCCATGCACACACACTCCTTTTTCTGAAACTGTACTAGTTATCAAAATGCCCATATCAGGACTAATAAAGTCCAGATTTTTGTCAATGTTATAAACTTAAAATATTTTTATACGACAAAGTACGTCAGGTTACTGTGGGGCCCAAAGTTAAGTGTTTTTTTTAGCGCTCTCACCCCATATGTGTGTTTGTGGAAATTGTGCGTGTGACGCTGTGGGACGAATTAACGGAATGGGCTCCTATCTCGGACGCATTTTAGCGAAAATTGCGATAAAGCGCCACTTAAAACATTGATAAATATGATCGTATCACGTTTTCAACTGATTTAGTGGTGTCAAGTTAAGCTTTAACTTCTTACCTTTCATTATTAGAGATAGCTTTGACTTTAGTAGAACTAGTAAAAGGACGCTAACGGCGGTAATATAGCCGTTAGCTATTACTAGCCAATCTTGCACTTCTATCCTGGGAGTAAACACTCGGCGCTGCTATTTTTTTGACACTATTAATTAGTTGCAGTCACCAAAATGCTGTCAACACATCCGGGTTCGTAGTTACGTCCTTCACAATAAGATGTCACGCTTCGACAACCAAACTATGCAATAAAAGCTCAGTAACTTCAATTGACTTTGATTAGGATACAAAAATACAAAAAAAGAAAAGAAAAAAAAAGAAAGAAAATTAATCACACAAATAACATTTAAAATAATGACGGTCCTCATCCAGCTCCTCGTCCCAGCCCACACACATGGTATGTACCATCTGTGGCAGCTGTCACACTGGACCCACTACACCAAGCCCTCTGAGCTCTGGGGGGCATAAGCCACACTCCCAAACTGTTTCAGGAGTGTGGCCTATTCACAGAAATAAAAAAGACAACAACTTTGAATAAAAGAAAAGGATCTGATTTTCATTGGTTGGTATACAAAGAAAGTTAACATGAAGTAAACTACCGGTGGACGTCGTGGGTCCAGCAGACGAGGAGCTGGATGAGGATGGTCCGGCGTCTGCAGGTCTGGAGGCTGTATGAATAACAGAAAAAGCATAACCATGTTTTGTTTAGTCTTCATCATGCTAATGTCACCATCATGTTCTAATATTGTATTTTTTTAGGTTACATAAAGCATTTACAGTGGGAGGGAGAGGAGCGACTTTGGGACCCACGGAGGCCACATCCTGCTGCCGATGTTGAAGGCTCTAAAATAATAATCAGATTTTATTAAAACAATACTAAAATTCATACTCATAATGTCTAACTCACAATAGTTAATACATTTAGATTTATACGTGGATTTAATGCTAAATAAGTGTGTGCTGACCAGGAGACAGGGGAAGGTGATGGAGTTCCTGAGCAGGCAGGCTCAGTGTTCTGCGGCTGGCAGGCAGCTGGGGACCGTGGGTGGCCCAAGAGGAGACAGAGCGGGATGAGGGACCGGCGATGGAAAGGCCGGACCTGGAGCCTGAAGTAGCCCCGAGAGACGCTGCTCTTCTGCGACTGGGGCGGGAGCCGCCAGACAGGGTGGAGGAAGTGCCTGCCGGGCTGGCCCGCTACTGCTCTTTCCGCTCTGGCCAGAGCTTGAGCCGCCCTCCTCGCAGCCCGGTCCTCCGCACATCGATCACGTCGGACATCTCCTGGGCTGTCAGCAACCTGGCCTTGGTGACATTCCTCCTGACCTTACCGGTGTTGCGCTTGTGACTTATTTCGGCCAGGAGGTCGGCCAGGTTGACTGTAATCCGGCCTGACGTTACCAGGGGATGGGTGAGGTAAGGATTTGGAGGGGGGAAGGGGCCCCCTGGATCCCCCCCCCTCCCCTCCTCCCCTCTCCCCTTGTAAATGATGAAAGGGGGGACATCCTCCCCAGCCGCAAGACCAAGGAGCTGGTGGTGGACTTCCGTCGGGGGAAACCGCCCTCCTCCGCTACCGGTGAGCATCCAGGGACTGGACATTGACATTGTACAGTCTTACAAGTGCCTGGGTGTTCACATGAACAATAAACTGGACTGGTCGGACCATGCACACGCTCTTTATAAAAAAAGACACAGCAGACTCTTCCTGCTGAGGATACTGAGGTCTTTTGGGGTGCAGGGGGCACTCCTGAAGACTTTCTATGACTCTGTGATGGCATCAGCCATCTTCTATGGAGTGGTCTTCTAGAGCAGCAGCATTTCGGCAGCTGACAGGAAGAGGCTGGACAAACTGGTGAGGAAGGCCAGCAGCGTGCTGGGGCATCCTCTGGATACTGTGGAGGTGGTGGGGGACAGGAGGATGATGAACCACACCTCCAACCCCATGCAGGACGCTCTGGCCGCGCTGCACAGCTCCTTCAGCCACCGACTGATTCATCCCCGGTGTCTTAGGGAGAGATACCGTAAGTCCTTCCTCCCCGCTGCTGTCAGGCTGCACAACCAGCTGAGCCCCCAGTAGACCATCAAACCACTCTGAGCACACCGAACATTTTGTGAGCATTTTGTGAGCACATGATCACTTTAATCCATGCTCCATTGTACTTTCCATGCAATATTAAATATTCACTCGTATTTATTTTTTGCAGTACTTTGTACAATTTCTAATCCATCTGTAAACACAATTTTTGTTTAAATTTATTTTTTATTCCATCTGTATATTATTTATCCCATCTGTATATTTTTCTTATTCCATCTGTATATTTTAAATATCGGATTCATCTGTATATTTTTTATTCCATCTTTAAATTTAATATTATTCTTGTTACCGCTAAAAAAAATTCTGTTATTACCATTCTATTGTTTATTTATATTACTTGTTTCTTTTATCTTATTACTCTTACTTGTGAGCAGTGCTACTGTAATCCTGTAATTTCCTCACAGAGGGACTAATAAAGGATTATCTTATCTTATCTTATTCAGGCAGGCCAGGACAGTGATGTGGTCCCTGGTTCCCTGGGCCTGCCTGTAAGCATGTTTAGTCCCCGGGGTTACGACGACCTTTCTCCTGGAAGAGTCCAGCTGAAACCCCGTCTTGTCGCAGTTGCAAACCTGACGGGGTTTCTCCCTCAACCCGTGCTCCTCTAGGGTGTTGGTGAGGAGCATAAAATACTCCTCTATTGGCCCCCTCTTGGTGCAGGATGCCCTCCTACGGTCGATAATGTCTGGGGTCCGGGCAGTCAGGCGATCTCTGTGTCGCTCCCGGAAATTTATCCACCACGTCTGGCCAAGCCCGGTTTTGGGGGATGCCTCATTGCGGCGGTTGAAAATGGCCAGAGCGTGGGCCAGAACCTGAGGCTTTGTCAGTGGAAACCCATGACTGGAGTACAAAAGGTACTCCACCAGGGAATCCTCATCTGCAGGGGTGAGGTATGTCTTCTGACGGGGCCCACAGCCAGAGGACAACCTTCCACTGACTCGGTCACCAGGCTGGACTTCGGGACCCCAAACTCCTGGGCTGCCTGCCGAACAGTGAGCCTGCCTGCTTTCACCCCTTGTAGGGTCTGCGCCATGGCCTCCGGGGTCCATTTCCTCATCTTCCTTCCCCTCTTCCTCATTTGCCGAATGCTCGGCATCTGAGAATACACATTCACTTTGGCACAGTCAGAAATAAAATTCAAAATTAGTTTTAAATGTCTTAATAATGTTGACGAATTCTATAAATTGCCAGATTACCATGTATAGACACATGCATCCACATATGTCTATGCATGCGTCTATACTTGGCATATATTTACCTTAAACTATTGCAGATTTTCAATTTCAACATCCATTTTTTCTTGATCCTCCTGTGAAGGAAAACACACACACACACACACACACATTTACTATCTTTCTTTCTGCTTGCTATCTTTCTTCTTTCTGTTCTTGTTTCTTTTCTGCTTCACTCTGTTTGTGTCTCTGCCTCTCCTTCCTTCGCTCTCGTGTCTCTGCCTTTCCTGCCTTCACTGTCGTGTCTCTGCCTTTCCTGCCTTCACTGTCGTGTCTCTGCCTCTCGTTCCTTCGCTGTTCCTGTTCTTGTTTCTTTTCTACTAGTTTTTTTTCTCTGTCGGTGTTCTATCTTCCCAAGCAAGAACATAAATCACATGGGAGAAGTTTACTTAACAATATTACATTTTGGTTAACCTTATATATCCTAGCACTGTATTATATTGTACGTGTATCTACACAAACAATATTTATAATCATAAGAACTGCTGACTTTCAACAAATGTACAGTCTCTTTCTCTCTCACTCTCAAACACACACCAACATTATTTGCATCATGTATTGCTAAGATCATTGTGCATAAAAATACTTGATGTAGCCTGGCTTATAAAAAAACAAGAAAAACATTTGTTTGTCTGCCTTCATGTTTCAGAGCTACAAACAAACAGCTGCCTATCTTTCAGCGCTACGATTATTTGTCGGGCTGTAGCAGTTTTTTTTTTTCAGACATCAAGCATACTTGCCTGCCCCCTCCCTTCCTCTCCTTGACGACAGATCACGTCACACATGGTCTATTTTCATTGGCTAGACAAAGTAGCATATAGCTAGCTTTAAAATGCACTCTCATGCTAACTAATAATAGCAGTACGATGACAATACAGATATAATTTTCAGGTCACCCAAGCGTAATAACTGCTTCCTCTCATCAAAGTCACTCTCCTAGAGTATTTAGACATGTAAACGTCCATATGTTCATGAAATTTAACACGTAGATTCTTTGATATGTATAGAGTAAAATTACTTACACTTCGATGAAAATGCCGGGAAAAAGACCGGAAACTGCGTCGCGTCGGCTACGTCCGGTCTAGACTAATCGTAGCTAACAGCGTCCGAGATAGGCGCTAGTTATGTTACGCGGTAAACTTTGTGTACAGAAGAAAAATAAGATCACTATGCTTAAACCTGCAGGATTATCTCTACAGCCTTGCTGCGCCACAGGCACACTGACACACACATGCATTTAGTTAGCAGTATGTGACTTTTTATTTTATTTTTTTTGGTTGACTGGGAAGAGGCCCCGGGGAAGACCCAGGACACGCTGGAGGGATTATACGTCTCGGGGTCCCCCAGAACGAGCTGGAAAATGTTGCGGGTGAGAGGGAAGCCTGGGTTGGTCTGCTAGGTGTGCTGCCACCGCGACCCGACCCCGGATAAGCGGCGGAAAATGGATGGATGGTTGACTTTTTTTGTAGAGTTGACCCAACCGGACATGTGGGGCAAATTTCAAGTGAATCGGTCATAGTTGGCAAAAAGGGTGGGCTTTCACAACTAAATTTTTACGCTGAGTCTGAATGGTGTGGACATTTTTAAGTAGGTTGTAAAGATCACTGGTGTCTCCTTTAAAGGCGGCACATAAGGAAACGAAACTTTTGGTTATTTATTTCCTTTTATTTAAGTGCTGTAACATGTTTTATCGGGAGCCTCAAAGAGACAGATCAATAGAATCATTTTTTTTGTTGTTATTAGTATTTCTTTTGGTTGATCAGCTGTGTGGGGGGTATAGAAGGGGACCGGAAGGATGTGTCGCCAGGGGTTTTTGTTTTAAGGGTTACGTGACGTGACACGGACGGAGAGCGTGACGAGTCTAGCTGTAAAGGGCCCTGGACGGCGACTGCCACGGGATCTACCACGCCGAGGTAAGGATCTCCAAATAGCACGTTTGAATTATACGCGGACTGCGCCGTGGACCAGGACATTGAGCCCAGGTTTCATAGTATAATACCGCTGTTTTTAAGAAGCCGTAGCAGAAACACAAACAATGGATCCCGTTGAAGAAAGTTTGGCTGAAGAGGTCAGCAAATATGAGCATTTGTAACCCGTCTGACGGAGTATAAGGACACGCAGATGGAGGGGAATTCCTGGAGGGAGATATCGGTGAACATCGGTGTGCAGGTCGACTCTAAACGGTCGTTGCGCCACCTACTGTTCTGGCATATGAAAAGCGCACGGGAAGTATAAACCAAAACGAGTCCGTCAATCCGACTATATCCGTATAGATAATCCAAGTACAGTGCTGGTGAAGTGTGCACTTTAACCCGATTGCCTTTACTTGTTGTGCAGAGGAATATATTTAGGTGTTTAATGTGTAGACTGCGGTACCCAGCACACAGCTAACGAAATACACGTAACAACAAATACCTTACATACATATGGTCCCTGATAACATAACCACATCTACACATACAGATGTACGGCATGAGCCACCGGGGGGCAACCATGGATGGTGGGACACCTGAAGAAGTTGCATCCCCCTTCTAAGAGGCAGATCAAGATGCTATCCCGCTCGTCGATACTGAGGCTGATGTAGAGGCAGGCCCTTACCGCCACGTCACCACGAGACTTAATCAAAGTGGTTTCTCAGAGTTGACCAGCCAGTTGGAATCAATGTATCTTGAGCCATCAGATCAGGAACCTCAACGGCCTGAGGAAGAGGAGGACGCTGAGGTTGCGGCGCTAAGAGAGCAGCTTCAAGACCTCCATTTAAGGGTTGAAACCCTAGAGATGCGCCTGGAAGAAGCCGGTGACAGCACACTCAATCGGGAAGAGGGGCTCAGGGCTGCCTTTGGGACCATGTGGGAAGCATCTAAAAACTACGTCGACGCCAGGCTCCAAAGTTTGGACCGAGCCATAGTGGCATGTTTGGAACGGAGGGATATCCGGTGGGGACAAGAGCTGAAGAAAGCCCTTAACAAGAATCGACTTTCTTGGAGGCCAGCCAGCTTTTCCACTCCTGCAGGGCAGATGTCAGACAGCCGGCAAAGGGCTGGGGACAGTACATGTCTCTTATCCCTACCTGCGTCGTTGTGATGGAGTTTCCACAGTTTGGTGAATCAACAAATTCCACAGATGTCACAGACTTTATTGAGCAGTGTGATAATTTTCTCACCCTCAGACCATTGAATGACATTGAACTTGTAGGCACACTCAATGCTGTCTTAAAAGGGCCACCACGGAGTTGTGGTTAGCTGCCCGCCGTGTTTTAGGGAAACGGGACACACAGAAAGAAAGGTGGAAGTGTCTCTGAGAGGCTGCAGTGTTAAGTCACTTAATCACTGCAGCCACTGTGTCTTTAGGGAAAGGGGGGACTAAAAGAGAAAGGTGGAGGTGTTTCTCAACTCAGGTTTTATTGAACAACTGAATATTTTAATGAACTTGCTGCTAATGTGTTGCCCGCCTTCATTAGGTTGTTGTTTCCTCTGTAATTTTCCTATAGAGTGTGGTGTGGTTTTGTTGTGTGAGTCAGCGTTGGCGCGCTGCGGTTTTGACGGAGGCGGCGGTTGTGTTGAGAGCTTTGTAATGTTCCTCTTTTGTTAACAGTAATGAAATATCTATCATCATTACGTGATTATTCTAATCTCCCTTAAGCCTCCCATCACACTCATCATTCACTGCTTAAAATCTCTGCTGGACACACAAGGTTGATTTTGTTCGCTTAACAAGATCCATATGGCACCAATTTTTCCTAATATCTTACTTAAGCTTCTCCTCTTGCTACAATGGTCAGTCCGACATGACACATCAAATGCAACAATGAAATCTTTGTGTGGCTCTCACATGGCGGCGCCGTCCTTTCTCGTGTCTCTTTGTGTTAATGTTTTCAATTAAAACTCTTGAAATAAAATAGCTGGACACATACTCCACCACGTGCGAGACATCCACCCTCACGAACATGCAGCAACAAATACATAAACATGTTTTGACGTGTTAGAGGGATGAAAGCCGCATAACACGAGCAGCTGCATCCGTGTGGTTGCGGCGCTACAGGCTAAAAGGAAAGAAGATGAAAAACATACCTGCCAGTCCAGTTTCAGGATCAAACGGCAAGAAATGCACATCAATTTGTAGAAGTCTGGCAATTCTGGTTCATGGCAGCAGTGATTCTTCTATTCAATGTCACACAGGCGAGCGGCAAAATAACCCAATTACACTGCAAATGATTACTTTGTATTATAGACTGTATGTGAGAAGTGAACGTCAGATGAGTCACCCCTGCTGGCCGTGAGAAAGAATGCAAGTTTAAGACACTTTCACATCGGCCTATCAACAGAACCCAAGAACCCGACCCGAGCAAGTACACACACACACACACACACACACACACATATATAAATATGTCTATCTGGCAGCTTCTTTTTCTTTGACCACATGTTTTTGTTTTGTTTTCCATCAGGATCAGGCAACAACCTGCAGAGTGAAGACGATGTGCGAGTGTCTTAACACTTGCATTCTCTCTACTAGCCACCGGGGGGGTCGACTCTTCTGGTGGTCTAGAAGTCTATGAGAAAATTACTACTTCTCTCTTGATGTATTGTTTCCGTCGTCCTTTACTTCTTTGTTTGCTTGATTAACAGATGGCAACCAACGGTTCTGCTGATAGAGAAGTGTCTTAAAACATGTATTCCCTCTACTGACCATGAGGGGCCGACTCCTCTGGTTGTATAGAAGTCTATGCTGCATTTGTTGAAGCTGCATTCTCTCTAATGTCCACCAGGGGACGACTCCTCTGTAAGTCTCTGAGAAAAGGACTTTACTTCTCTCTTGATTTATTCTCTCAGTAAACATTGTGAACATGAGTTTATGTCTCAATCTCTAGTTTCAAGTCTTCTTCAACAAATCACGATGTTCATTCAGTAAATTATGGTCCATTTAGAGTCAAATACACGACAAAGCAGAGAATGCTTTAGGCTACCTTGTGATTGACAGGTCGCAACCAGAGTTGTATACAACGTCTCTGTGTGATGACCTCCAGAGTCCCATTTCCCAAAAGATCCTTTTTCCTCTGAAATCTGTCTTCTTTCTGTTTTTTCTTTCCCGGGACAGAAAATGTCCCTAACATCAGGAATGCCCCGGCCTGAGTTCCACCGCCTATACAAGCGTGTCATACATCCACTCGCAGTGCTTAAAATGCATTTGTGATCCGATCCAAAATTTTCTTGGCTGGTCAACAAGGGATGCCTTTGTAAACCATTTGAGAAAATGTTTGCAGTATTTTCCAGCATCGCCGGATCAGCGAGCCGGGAGGAGAAAAGAGAAGCTGCAGGAAATTAATGCAGCGCGACGGCACTCCGGCTGACGTATCAACGAGATCTCGGCTTAATGAGTCGATTATTTCACAACCAAAGGACCCGTGTAGCAGATCTCATCTGTGCATTGTACCCAGATCTCATTGCCGAGCGTTGATTTACAACCTATCGGCATCGCCTCTTGCTTATTGTGTGGTTTCTGTTTTTCCAGGACTTATCCAGAGAATGATATGTAGTTAAATGTTTAATCCCTTATTCTACTAATTCATAATCAAAATTGTAATTGATAAAATTATCTTTTCATTTTAGGAATATTTTGCATATTTAAAGTGTTGTTATTTACAGAACAACAGATGTTGTTTGCGTTCTGGTTGGTTCAAAAATAAAGAACATTAAAGGTCCACAAAGGTTCAGATAATAAAGCAGGTCTAGGTGCTATAAATACTGTGGACAAATGATCAAACCAAGGAGAACTGCTCCCAACCCGTGTTCAGAAACTGCCTTTAAACGAGCTGTCAGCACTTTCGTAACACGGTGATGTCACAACTTTATTGTCACGGGTAGAATGCTAAACTGTGAAGACAGGAAAACACAAAATCGCCGACAAATCTGAGCAGACTGAGCCTTTTTCGGGAGAGGAGCTTAAAGAGACAGGCGCTAAACAGGGATGAATACAGGCGATCAGACAGACAGTATGAGGAAGAACGATGTGTTTTGGACATTAAAACATGGAAACATGTTTTAATAGAAACCTAAAATACAAGCATGAACCTGAAAATAAGCACATCACCTTTACATTTTGTGTTTTTGTCCCCCTGATACCCGTCTATGTACTTTGGTTTATTTTGCGGTTGTTGGTGCCAAACATTTGCTGCGACATCATTGTTTTCACATTTTCCCCCCGTTAAGCAGACTGAATTCATTTCCTCCACCTCTGTTCACGCTCCGCTGGGAGGTCTGCTCATACATTCTTTCATATTTTCTTCCATAGGGCTTCAATCATAAATTTAACACAATGTATAACTCAATAAAAGACGTAACCTCGAGGTTATTTACAGGGAGCTTCAAACCGCTATCATCTGGGCCCATAATGCATGGAAAGAATGTGCACCTTGTCACAGGATGACACCCAAAGCCCAATAAATCCCGCCGCTGCCACTGCACCACAAGACAAATGGAAACCTCCTCCACCCGAACTACCTGAACCCCCAACGTCCATCAGCAGTTACTGTCAAGGTCACCCAGAGCAATGCACTCTGGGGGGGATCCGCACTCTTTATTTTCCGCCGCCGCGGTCCTGAAGCCCACACAAGTGAAGTGGAAGATGTCACGTCTGAAGAAGGCGAGATGTCTGAGTGACAGCCGAGCGACTCTGCTGCCCCGCGGAAACCACAGAGGAAGGAAAAAGCATGTATTTATTCACGTTCTAGTTTAATTAAGATCATGCCAAGGGGTTGAAAACAATGCGAATATTTTTCACGTCTCCCACCTCGCTCTGCAGTCAAACCCACGCCCGTGCCGCGATGTGACCAAACTTCCCTGGGCGTCTTTCTTTCATTCATTTGTTTTTCATTCCCTCGTCACGCACAATATCTCAGACACAGATTGCAGTTTTTGGTTATACAAACACAGCTGCATTTGGGAGCAGAAATAATCATATTGGTTGGTTAAACCTCAACAGGCAGAGTCAACAAACCGCTTTTTGTTTTCCGAGCCCAAGAAAGCTAAATCGTCGACTGATGTGGGGGGAAAAGGAACATTGATAAGAATTTAAATATAAATATTAAACACTACATCAGGACAACATGAGATGATAGACATGTGTCAACCATTTCGAGAGCAATCCCTTTTGTCTTCACCCATCGAGGACAGCAGACTGGTCTCATACACTGCTCGTGCGCTACCTATACGAAGACTAATGCTCGTCTTACAGTCAGAGGATCGGTGGTTCGAACCCCAGCTCTGCCTATTGGGAACACGAGCAGGTGATGTAGTATCAACTCTGGGTGGATTGGCCGGTCTGAAACCAGAAGTCATGTTTGTTATACAACTGACTTTCTGTAGGCAACCGGAGGAGTCGCCCCCTGGTGGCCAGTAGAGGGAATGAACCTTTTTATTCAAAAAGTATCGCAAATTCCCTTTGTTGACCGTATGAATAGTTTTGATGAGAGATATTTGAAGCTGAGTAATTTGCAGTTTTATGCTGTTTATTTGTCACACCCATGGTGTGCAAAGGCC
The DNA here is from genome assembly GCF_023055335.1 of Clinocottus analis. Lineage (NCBI taxonomy): Eukaryota > Metazoa > Chordata > Actinopteri > Perciformes > Cottidae > Clinocottus > Clinocottus analis. The sequence goes on along the minus strand of NW_027176251.1, from coordinate 12,557,012 downwards.
TATAAATAATTCAGTTTAAAATTAGTTGATAGGCAACCTATTTTCATTTTTAATTTAATTAACTAATTTATGATAAATAGGATAGAGGGTGTTCTAAATGTGTTTCCAATGATCCTATAATTAGTTTATAATACCTTTGCTGCTAATTATGAGCAGCAATGTCTCTCCGGTAAGTAAAAGTGATTATTTCCATATTCAAACAACTGGAAAAGGACATTGAAATAGATGAATAAAAAAGATAAAGCTAATGAAAAAAAACAAACAATGGCAAATTATAATGAAATATTCACATAGTAATGAAGTTTATATGAGCGCAATAGATAACGTTGACTTTATTCGGGGGGTTGTTATGAAATGGACAAACAGTCTTTTGACCAGACGCCGACTGACAAAACTACCGGCCGAGCGAACGAGCAGAATTTCTCGCCGCTTCTTCGACGTTCCGACGTGTTGATCCAGATGGAAACACAATCAAACAGTAAGCGCAGAACAGATAAGTCTTGCTTTGTCTCAGCTGTCATTTCCTCTTGCCCCCATAATGACCTCAATACACACTCAGCAGCCGCAGCAAGCGTTCATCTGGATATTTCAGAGGGGTTTGGGAGAAGGGGGGGGACTTCCAACTCAGTTTTCCAAGATGGTGACGCAAATCAGATCCGCTCGGTTCAGCCGTGCGGCCTGCCATCGATACGGCCGAACCAGACCGGCTGCAGGGCGGCGGGGTCCTGTGTGTTACCCGCAGAGCTTTTAGATTCTTATTCCCAGAGAAACGCCTCATTCCTGGCAGGTTCAATTAAGCACCGAGACGTCCAACAACAACAGGGGGGAAGAGTCCCAGCCAAAGATCAATCAGGATAACGTGCAGCCTCTTTGACAATACTTTGAAGTTTTACCCATCGGGCTTGACTTGAAAATGTCACCGCAACGTAGAGAAGTTACTCTGCAGCGCTCGTAAAGCCGTCTCCGGTGCGCTGCTAATGACATTCCACAGCTAATACTTTCAAGATAACAGGAGTCGGATGATTGGCCAGGCAGCCGGCCAGTAATATTTCATCGTGTTCAGCCCCAGCCGAGATAAGTCTTTACGGCCTCACTTTGTCTGAATTAATGTGCTGGAATGTGTCCTTGTTCGCCATCAGTGTATGTTTGCATCTCCAGGGGTCATGGACGGCAGCGGGCCGCGCTGCAACAACAACAGTTTACTCGTTCTGTTCCTTGTGAAAACAGATGTTTAGATAGTCGCCATCTCCTGCACACACTGCTGCCCCCCGCACTCCCGATATAGCGCCGGCGATGGCTTCTAAAAAGGAGGACGGCATGGAGCGCGGAGGAGGAGGTCGTCGGGAACACATCAGTATCCAATTAGACACTGCTAAAACTGGGAACCCTGCGTGTAGAGTTTGGCTGGACGTAGAGGTTTAAAGGTTTTTTCTGTGGCGTCAAAAGACGGAGGGGAGAGGGAATAATCCTCGGTGTGGTTTTTGGGGAGCGACAGGCGCTGGCGGTCGAAGTGCAGACGAACAAAATTCATTTGGGACGCCTGTTGTCTTCGATCACTCCTGCTTCCAACAGACATCCCACCGTGTTTTTACAAACTTGGCAGAACTCTTGTTTTGACTTTTCCTTTCGTGACACAGAGTGACTTCATAGCCGAAGGCCTCCACTTGAGCCGGCTCTTTATTGCAGCCCAACATGTCCGTTTTATGTCTAAACACTTTGAGAAGGAGTAAAATGGTCCAAGATTAGATGAAACAACCCAGCAGAGCTGACATTTAGATCTGAGCTCAGATCCAACGAGCTCAGAAAGCTTTTCCCTTTTAATAATCTTTCAACTTTGATGCCTCTTTTGTCTAAGCACTTTGGTTAATCTCGTCCCCCTCTCTTCAGATCTCTTTGAGCGGCGGTAAACATTTATCTGAGGCAGACTTGTCTTTTAGTCGAGTGATGAGCTTTTGACACCAATTTGTGTTCGTTAGACTGCAGCAGTTCTCCCCTCCCCCTGAGATCAATACCTCGGCTCGTCTCTTTCTGCCTGTTTCGGCTTTTACAAGCTGTAAAGACAGATAAAGTGGAAAGAAAGAGGGAGAGCGAGATTGAAAAGAGGGAAGTCGAGGTGGAGGGAATCTCAACAGTCAAGCTGCAGAGTAAATCTGGAATTGGTTTTATTGCTAGAGCATGACTTCCCCGTTTTCTGCTTGGCCAGTGGGATGTTTTCAGATCAAGGTTAGCAGCCTTTTTGCACTATTTTAATTTAATGAAATAAATGTTTCAGACTAGTTTCTGGAGCCGACTTTGAAGTTAACCACTTTTATAATAAAACACTAGAACTATTCAGCGTTCTGGGTCAAAAACAAGAGACTCGACCGCTCTTCTTTGAAAGTCTGACTAATCAAATTACTTTAAAGATTAGCAGCTCGTGGAGGCAGGACGACCCATATATTGTATGGTAAAGAGTCTCGGGAACAGATAAGGCCTTTAAATTAAGGATTCACTTACAACACATTCAGTATAATTGAAGTCTCCCACCGTCTGATAAAGGCATTCAGCTGAAACGCCGGGAAAGTGTCTGAGTCCCTCCGTTTATGTATTCACAGCATCTCGAATGTTTCACTACATTGAAGCGTTGTTTCATTGCTGCGGACATCGTGACGTTCTGCCCGATACATTACAACGGTTAAACGAACGGATGAATCGTGTGCAGAAAGTGAGATTTGACTACGGCGTTACGAAGTGAACCTCCATCATGTCAAAGGTGGGTGTGTGACAAGAGAAGAGGCAAACGCGGCCTCTTACTCGCGTGTTTCTGTGTCGCATGGAAAGTGTCGCATGAGAAAAGCAGAAACTTCTGAAAGTTTTCACACCCGCTGGAGGTAGTTTAGCCGAGGCCGTCAAAGAGTATTAACTTCTGTTTCAAACCCGCAAAAACTGGTGCATCTGGTGGAGTGTGAGACTTTTTGAATGTTTTACGGAAACATTTTCAAACCTTAGATTTTTGTTCACCTGCAAAAGCACTCGGGTATGTTGCTGAAAGTATGCGATCATAAAGCATAGTGTCTATGTGTGTAAAGGTTTTGCTGTGGATTGTGTAGAATACATCCATTCACTTATCTAAGGTTCTTAGAAGTTGACGTATTTCTGGTAATATCAGTAAGAGCCTTTACGAAGTCTCGAGGACGACAATGTGCTGTCACCACATTGGCTTTTTTACAACCGATGAAGATAAGTTATCATATCAGGAAAGCGGAGGAGTGACATACAGACGACAAGTGGCGAGCCGTCAGGGCCAGCTAAGCCTTCTCTGCTGGCCTCAACAGAATCACAAAGTTACAGCTTTTTTTATAATTCAATTTAATTTAAAAAATCATAATATTTTAGAAATAAATCGTTTTTTACAAATACACAACATGTGTTATAATTATTAGCTTATTTTCTCATTGCACAGCTCCTGTCTTGTCTGATCGTCAGCTCAGACCAGCAGCACGGCGTGCCTGATATGGTTACGTAAAGCTCATCCAATCAGATTTCACCTTTTGTTTCTCTATGCAAGAGTAGTGCGTTAAACAACATGCTAACGGCCAGCTGGCATTCATATCTGCTAGCATTATGGACGTTGTGATTTGCCATTAACATGCTGTGATTGGTCAGTGTGCCAGTACACACTTATCTGAACTCTGATAAACCTTACAACTGGTGCATGTGTGCGCCACGATCAGCTGTTAAACTAAACAGATTGTATAGGCACTTATTCCACAGCCCGCTTGTGCAGACGCTGTATGGGGCTCTGCTCGCGACCTGTCAATCACAGTCAGCCCGGCATGAAGCATACGCTGCTTTATGGTCTATTTGACCCTAAATGGACCATCATTTAACATCATGGCGTATTAGAGAAGACTTGAAACTAGAGATTGAGACCATAAACTCTTGTTTCCAAAGTTAATGAGGGAATACATCAAGAGAGAAGTCGAGTCATTTTCTCATAGACTTCTATACAACCAGAGGAGTCGCCCCCTGATGGTCAGTAGAGAGAGTGCAAGTTTTAAGACTCTTCCGAATCAGCAAAACTGGAGGTTGCCACCTTGTTGATAAAGCCAGCGACGCAGAAAGTAAAGGAGGACGGAAACAAGATGGGATGAAGAGAAAGGAAAGGACGATAGCCTTGTTTAATCTCAATCGTATTAGATGTCCGGTTTTCAGTGTCCATATCTTGCAGATACAATATTTTTAATCAGACAATTTATCTCATGTTGAAGTTATAATGTTAATCTGAAAAGTCGGTTATTGCTGTAAGAAATAATAACCGAGGATAAAAGAAAAGTACAAAATCCCCAAATGCTAATAAGCTAAAGCAGTTTCATACTGAGAGTAACATACTTATTACTTTCCTCTTGAAGGATGTTCAGGCTGTTAAAATCAAGTATCACACACACACTGTTCAGCAGTCAAACTCTTTTAAACTGCTTTGCAATCACTGTTCTTTTTTGGTTCCTTGTTCCTCTCAATCCTCCCCGCTAACGATCACAGCACCATCCAGGGTGCCGCGCACTATCTGTTTCCAATTACCCCATCGGGTAAAAAGCGAGGGGGCTGCGGTGGCGGTGGATGTTGGAAAGTGCTGTGAGGACACTTTGATCCTCTCTGCTGAGAAACTCAGAGTCAAAAATATAAAAGAAAGAAGAGGGAAAAAGGATGGGAGGCAGCTCAACAGTTTGGTGAGTGGTTGAGCGTCTCAAAGTATGCAGCCGCAGCATTTTCAGACTGATTACCTAAAAACCCAATTTCTATTCCACTTCCAATCCAACAGCAGGGAAGTGTAACTGCAGTGGTGTTACGTGTCACATCATCTCTAACCCGACTGAAAGATTCAGTCAATATGCCAATATCCCGCCAAGACGTTGACATTTTTAACACCGAGGTCTTCGGATGACTCGCCGAAGTAACTGGGAACCAATACGAGCATTTACTCGCATGGCACCTTTTGTTTCCGAGAAGCTGCCACTTGGCGCGTGTTGAATTTCAGAATAAAAGCTCCTCCGAAGCCCTACAGGTGTGAGCGGGCATCTTCCGGCTGCTCGCTGCTCACCCACGCTGATGTGAAACACATGCAGAGGAAATGGTGGGAAACCAGATTCAATCCCAGAAGGCTTAGTGGGAGGGAGGCAAGCCGCAGCGCCGTCGGCACGCATGTAGGTGGGTTACACACAAGCCGCATTTGACATGGCGCAGTTTAATGCAGCCGCGCAGTTCATGAAACCCTCCATCACGGTCGCCAGTGCAGCGCTCGGCCTAGATTAAAGGAGCTCGCGGTCGAGTCCACGCCGGCCAACGGTCTCTCATCAGATGTAGTTATGATACATTTCTCTCCGTGAATGACTCATAATCGCTGCTCGAATGTGAAAAGGAAATCAAACGGCTTATTAATATATTTTTCCTTCTGCTTGTGTCTGTTGTCATGACATTTCAGTCGGCCGCTCCAGAGAGAGGCGTGGCGCTAAAAGGTGTTGCAGAGGGTCACGGCGTCTTGCGGTACTCGTCAGCGTGAGCGAGCGGACATGAAGAAGTCAACCGTCTCTTGTTCTTCGAGCACTAAAATCAACTAAACGAGGCAGGTCGTTGTAGGCAGTGGGTGATGAAGACCAGAACGTTACATGGTTATTAAAAAACATTATCAAAGTTATTTTTAAGATTTCGGGTCCGGCTTGATTTGGTTACCGTGGTAACAGCGAGTGCAAGCGCTCGTTACTCCTTTTTTGCAGAAACCCCGACAGCAGAGCAGCAGCGAGGCCGATACCAATGAGAGGGAATTACAAACAGCAACGCCGGATTGCAAGCATGTGTTGTTTCCTGTGAATCGTGTGAAGGCGGTTTGAATCCGGGCCGGGATGAAGGACGACGACGTGGAAAGGTGATCACAGAGCGTGAATACGCCCCACGGCTGCTGCTGAGACTCTGAGGGATTACAACTCTGCAGACTCTCAATGAAAGTAGAATTTTTTACATTTCAACCCAATGATGGATTGTTTTTGTCTCGTTAAAAGAATATGACCGGTTATAAAGAGATTTGGATCAGATGTTCCACCCGAAATGAATTACAACTGATAACAAACACATTTATTAAATATCACATGATGGTACTCTTAAAGGGTCACCCGGCCTCCTGGCGGCGCCACGTGGGTCCACCTCCTTCCAGCAGGAGCCCTTCTTTTGAGTCTCCTAGTCTCATTTCTCATGTCTCTTTACAAACCTGCAGCTCTTCTTCTTCTCCTCTCTCCTCTCTCCTCTCTCCGGCGGCTGGTGGACGGCTTTTGAAGAGTCGGGAGTCTGCCTGTTGATCAGATAGCCCTATGACTAATGAAAAGTGTCACGGAAGTGACAGCAAGATTAATGAAGTATCCCGTGCTGCACTCGCATGCGGCGCACTGGGGCTTTTTTTTCCTGCCGGGCTGCCACCGCTCCTTAACCGCTATTTATGGTGACAAATAATGCCCCATTCTGCCACCGACACCTGCGAGTCAAGGTTAAAAAACATATTCGCCACCGCCGGAGCGCGGCGGAGGACGGCTGGATGGAGAGTGGAGGGTGGATAAAGGAACTGGAGATGGAAGAAAGAGGGAGGGAGGACAATGAGGGAGGAGAAGAGAAAAGGCAGAGCTGCCGTCTCGGAGAATAAACTTATTTACTGGAGCTGGACGCAGTGGGGGAGTCAGGGGAGGCGGTGGGAGAGGGGCGGACAGGGAGAATGGGAATTCAGGATTAATTGAAAACATCTGTGCTGCAAAATGGCTGCAGCCGAGGAGCCTGAAGGTACCGATAGCAGAGAGGAATCACAACCAGCTCTTGAGAACATTTATTATATTTCATTCTGCAGGTTATTTATTTATTTACTTCACTCTTGAGGAGATAGCTGATGATGTCACCAACTGTCTGGCTGGTGTGTGTATGTGTGTGTGTGTGTGTGTGTGTCGACATCGCTTTGATAAAAAAAAAAGCATCTCATTCGCAGTCGATACCGGCGGCCTGAGCTCGAGAGCGGTCAATTCTGTTTGACCTTCAGCGGCAGCTTTACAGTGAGCCAATCAGACAGAGTGCGTGTGCGTGTGTGTGTGTGTGTGTGTGTGTGTGTGTGTGTGTGTGTGTGTGTGTGTGTGTGTGCCAAAACCCAGGTGGGGGTTTAACATGCAAATGCAGGAATAGCATCCAAAACACACACACACACACACACACATTCCTGCCGAGACCCTCGGGATGGTTTGGGCTTCTGCTATCAATGCTGTACAAACACAACACATCTGTGCGGAGACACAGATTCTTGTGGACAT